>NW_026521846.1:3000000-3235661 GCF_021234435.1 Artibeus jamaicensis
GTTTAGGGACAACTAAATAAGAGCATCAGAAAACACAACCAGAACACGGAAAATTGAACTTTTTGAAAGTCCGGTAACAACAAATTCTTCAGCCCGACCGGTAAGGGGCGAAACCGGCGTCTCGTGAGGGGTTGCACAGGGTCGGACGGACCCAGGCGCGGAATCCAGACGCGCGAATCCAGACGTACGGGTTCCAAACCCAGGATTGGACCCAGGATTGGACCTAGCAACCCACTGGGTGAGCGACTGCTGAGGAGACAGTGGGGAGGCAGGGCTGCGTGTTGACTGCGGTTGCCTATCTGTGGGCGAGCGGACAGGCGAGGGAGTGGGCGCTTGGACCGGGCCCGGCAGTCCCCGTGGCTTGCGGCAGTAGAGGGCGCCGCCATATCCCCGTTCTGACCACGCCCCCACATACAGCATCACAACCCAGCGACCTGGGAGTCCAAGGCACCGCTTCTCCCGCTTAAAGGGCCAGAACAGACCAAAAATGTCGCAGAAAGACCTCAGAGCCCCAGAGATAAATCTAAGCGACGAAGAAATAGCAAAACTCTCAGACGCACAGTTTAAAACACTGGTCATCAGGATCCTAATAGATCTGGTGGATTATAGCCACAAATTAGAGAAACATATGAAGGCTAAACTAAGGGAAATGAATGGAATTCCACAGAAAACCCATAGAGATGAAAAGGAAACTGGGACTCAATTCAATGAAGTGGCCCAGAAGAAAGCAAATAATGGCCAAACAGAAAAGAGTCAAGGAGCAAGAATTCAAAGAAATGAGGAGAGTCTTAGGAACCTCCAGGACATCTTTAAACGCTCCAATATCCGAATTATAGGGGTACCAGAAGGGGGAAAGACACAACCACCAGAGGAAAAATTATTTGAACAAATAATAAAAGAAAATTTCCCCAATCTGGCAAAGGAAATAGACTTCCAAGAAATCTAAGAAGCTCAGAGAGTACCAAAAAAGTTGGACTCAAGAAGAAACACACCAAGGCATATCATAATTACATTAGCCAAGATTAAAATGAATGAGAGAATCCTAGAAGCAGCAAGAGCTAAGGGGACAATCACCTACAAAGGAGTCCCCATCAGACTGTCAGCAGATTTCTCAAAAGAGACCTTACAGGCAAGAAGGGGCTGGAAAGAAATATTCCAAGTCATGAAATCTAAAGACCTACAACCAAGATTGCTCTATCCAGCAAAACTTTCATTTAGAATGGAAGGACAGATAAGGTGCTTCTCAGATAAGATCAAATTCAAGGAGTTCATCATCACCAAGCCCTTATTATATGAAATGTTAAAGGGACTTATCTAAGAAAAAGAAGTTGAAACATGAACAGTGAAAGAACAACAAGCTCACAGTTATTAACAACCACACCTAAAACGAAAGCAAACTAAAAGAACAGCTAGATCAGGAGTGGAAACATAGAAATGAAGATCTCAAGGAGGGTTAGCAACAGGGGAGTGGGAGGAGGAGATGGGGGGAGGAGGTACAGAAAATAAGTAGCATAGACAGTAGATAGAAAATAGATGGGGGGGGCAAGAATAGCATGGGAAATATAGAACCTAAAGGACTTGGGACACATGGACATAAACTAAAGGGGGGTAATGGTGGGGATGGGGGGCAGGGTGGAGGGGAATGAAGGGGGGAATAGAACAACTGTAACAGCATAATCAATTTTAAAAAATAAATTAAAAAAAAAAAAGAAATTTTAAGAATGAACATCCTTGATCTTGATCTTAGGGGGGAAATATTCAGTCTTTCACTATTAATTGTGATATGAATAGTAGATTTTTTCTTTTAAAATTTATTTCTTTTATTAAAGTATAGCTGATGTAAAATATCATATTAATTTCAGGTGTACCACATAGTGATTTGACATTTATATACCTTATTATGATGTGATCACTACCATAAAAATCCAGTAACCATCTGTCACTATATAAAGTTTTTACATTATTATTGACTGTATTCCTTGTGCTATACATCACATCCTCATGATGTGATATATATTATTACTGTTATTATTTATTTTATTATTGGAAGTTTGTACCTCTCATTCTCCTTTACCTTTTCACCCATTTTCTCACCCTCTCCCTTCTGTCAATTTTTCTTTTTTTATCCTCTCTTTTTAAAAAAGTGTTGTTCAAGTACAGTACTCTGTAATTATATCATAACTCCTATTCCTGATATTAGTAATTTGAGTCTGTTTTCTTTTTTGTGACCAGTTTATTAATTTGATCAATCACTTAAAAATATTTGCCCCTTTTAATTTTATTGACTTTACTGTTTTGTTTTTCTATTTTCTGCTCATTGACTTATGCCATGATCTTTATTATTTCCTTTCTTCTGCTTACTTTACTTTTAATTTGCTCTTTTATTCTATTTAAGGTGGAAGCTCAGATAATATATTTGAGCTTCTTTCTTTCTCACCTGGTTTAATGTTATAAATTTTCATTTCAAGCATCACTTTATCCTCATCTCACCTATTTTGATGTGTTGTGTTTTGGCACTCAACTCACTTTTTTTTTCTCATTATGGGTCATTTTCCCTGCCTTTTTACATGTGGGTCATTTGTTTTGGCATGACATGCATTATTGCTTTTTTATTGTTGTGTGCTGGACATTTTCATTTTTCTGTATGTATTTTTCAGCTTTGTCTGGGACACAGTTAAATAGGAGCACTTTGATTCCTGCAGGTCACACCTTTAAACTTTCTTAGGGAGAATTGGAGCTGTGTTTACTCTAGAAGTAATCATTCCCCACTCTAAAGGGAGACTCTACCTAATACCTCATGGTTTTTGAGGTGCTCAGTCTGGCTGGAGGAAGAGACAGTTTTGGGCCTATGTGGAAGCTAGGTATTTTCTCCTATGATCCTGTTAGGACACTCTTTTTGGGCTCTGGTCATTTCCCACATGAGTGGGCTGATCATAATTTGTAGTTTTCTGGAGTTGTCTCTCTGTGTAGCTCTCAGTTCCTTCAGGTCCTCTGTATCTACCTTGGTTTCTTTTTACTTATTTATTTATTTATCTTTAGAGGGGAAGGGAAGGAGAGAGGGAGAGAAACATCAACGTATGGTTGCCTTTTGTGCATCCCCTGCTGGGAACTGGCCTGCAACCCAGGTATGTGCTCTGACTGGGAATCGAACTGCGATTGCCTGGTTCGAGGCCCGCGCTCAATCCACTGAGCTATACCAGCCAGGGCTTACCTTGGTTTCTTTGTACTCTTGGCTTTGTTTCCTCAACTCATGGAATCTGTGAGCTGTGCCAGGCTCCTTCGCTGTGCTGAGGCCTGGAGACTCTCGGGGTAATGGTGTGGAAGATTATAGGGATTATTTGTTTCCTGAGTCAATGTCTTTTGAGTCTTGAAAACTGTTAGTTCAGATTCTGTCAGTTTTTCCCCCTGGTTCTTTCAGGTGAGAGGTTCTTTCAGGAGTGACTGGTCCCTGTTACTCCATCATGGCCATTTAAATTTCTCAATAATTTTACAGGTCAGAATTATTATTACCTCCACTTTACAAATAAGAAAACATCTGCAGTTTTCTCTTAAATAACTTCCCAAGGTCATCCACTAGGAAGTGGCAGTGTGAGAGGAGAACCCAGATCAGGGTATGCTCCCCATTCTTGGCTTCTGGCAGAGGTTATGGTATGGCCAATGTTTGCTAGAGGGCAGCAG
Organism: Artibeus jamaicensis; assembly: GCF_021234435.1. Lineage (NCBI taxonomy): Eukaryota > Metazoa > Chordata > Mammalia > Chiroptera > Phyllostomidae > Artibeus > Artibeus jamaicensis. Next base: position 3,003,679 of record NW_026521846.1, read on the forward strand.
AGGTCCAGTATTGTTTGTATAAATCTGGTGGCTTTTATTCCAGTGGCTTCTTTCACTTGTTCCTTGTTCTTGGCTTCTGTTCTGTCATAGCCTGTATGTCCACTCCAAGCTTTGTTGTCCGGCAACTTTGCTTCTTGGATGGTGGGCTGACACAGAACCTCAGCTACACTGCCCTGAGGGCAGCAGGTTGCAGAGCCTGGTCAAGGGCAGCTGAGAGACAGCTGTGTGAGGTTAACTGAAGATAACACACCATGTGGAAAAGTTGATTTCTCTTCATTCTGCAGTATAATTTGCACAAAGTTATATAGGGTTTAAAAACATGCTTACTTACAGACTTATATAAACTTACACCTGATCACAGCTTCAATTGGGCTTGGTAGTCTAGAGCCTCTCCAGCTTCCCCAACTCCACAATCATGGTGATGAAAAAGTAGAACAATTATTTTGCTTATTTTTTAAAATTGCCTTTCTAGTCATCAATAGAATATATGAAAATAGTTACATGCCATTTTTCAAGTAGGCTGCTCAAGGAACTAATATAAATTGGTTAATGTTATTGAAAATTCTGAAACTAAATAATCCATTCCCTGAGTGCAGAGGCATCCTTTCTGGCATCCTGGAACAGTCTTCTTCCTCTGGGCACAAATGCAGACCCTAGAGGGACAATTGGAAGCAGAAGTCACAAGAAATCTGAACAGAATGCAGCTGCATGAAGCCTACCAGACTCCCACACATGGGCTTATTACCTTTGTATACCATGGAGCCCACTCAGCTCAGAGTCAGTGCCAATAAGCATTTCTAATAAAATGTAATGAATTTAAGATGTGTATATTTATGATTTCAAGGCTTTTCAACATTATTTATTTATTTATTTAAAAAATATTTTGTTTATTTATTTTTAGACAAAGGGGAATGGAGGGAGAAAGAGAGAGAGAGAGAAAAACATCAGTGTGTGGTTGTCTCTCACATGTACCCTACTGGGGACCCAGCCTGCAACCCAGGCATGTGCCCCAGCTGGAAATCAAACCAGTGGCCCTTTGGTTCACAGGTCAGCACTCAATCCACTGAACCACATCAGCCAGGGCCATTTTTTCATTTATTTATTCACCAGTGTAAAATATGTTTATAGACCCAGTGCTGGTACAGTGGTGTGCAAGACAGACATAATCACTGTGTTTGTAGAGCTTGACATCAAGAAGGAAGATCAATGCACAGGGTACCAAGGGTTTGAAGCCAGATCTAACAGGGGCTTGGGGTTAAACAAGGTTTCCCGAATAAATAAGCTGTAAGCTGGCAGGGCCCCTCTTAGGAAGCAGGGAGAAGCCTGGTGAGAGCAGACAGAGCATGTGCAGGAAGGAGAGTGGACAGCCTTGTGATCCAGCAGTGCCTAGGTCCCTGCAAGCAGTAGATGAGGGGCTTAGCTCGGGGTTTCATAGGGACACAGAACTGCACTCGATATTTTGAATAAAGGGAGATTGAATAGGGAGATGTGGGGGCTTTTCCAACCATGGGAGAGGCTGGGGCAGTGGAGATCAGGAAGACTCCCTCAGGACTTCCAGAACAGAAATTGAAAGGAAATCATCACCAGCCCGGAGTACCAAAGGAGGTGTTCTCAGAAGGATACCTGGAGATTTGAAGGCTGACTGTCCACAGATGCCACTTGCTTGCAATATTCAAAGGGTGATTCTTAGGAGAAGCACTGGGAGGCCAGAGAGAGCATCACCAATTACTACAGCTGCAGAACAGAGAAACATACTATTTCTCCTCTTCCATACTCCAGCTCCCAGTACCAGCACTCATGGACTGAATCTAATCTGGATGTAGGTGGGACAGTGACTCTGTGGCTCCATGAATATTCCTGAAAAGCAGAGGACAGTGGAGAAGAAACAAGGAGAAGCTGACTGCGATAGACAATACAGAAAAATTGCTTTTGGAGAAGGAACCTGGTTTGTGTCCTGCCTGTATCAACTAATGGCTATGTGCCTATCTCTAGGCCTCGGTTTTCTCTGATACATAATGTGTTTCATAAAACAAAAGGTAAGGTAACACACTAACATTTTTAGTATGCAAGTGTCAATGATTTGTGGTTTATTGTTATCGCTAATGATGTTTTTGATATTAAATATTAAAAGCGACTAAAAGATTTTCAAAACAGAGCAGAAATATGCTCATCTTTTAAAAATGTTGCAATAACTTTAGGGTGTTACTGTGAATGATAGTCACATGTGCAGAGCTAATTGGCTCTGTGGCCAGGACCACCAGGATGAGGCTCAGAGCACATCCTACTGGACCATTCAACTTTCATATCCTTACCAAATTATTGTGCATCTCAACACTCCAGTGGGCCATGTGCATCATGCATGTGGAGTGGATGGGACAGTTTTCCCCCTTTTTGGCCCATTAAGAATTTACCTTTCTCTAGAGGCCACTATTATTGAAACTTTGTCCAGTGGAGTTCATATAGTATAGTTTGCTTAGTTCCTGAACCGGGCTTTTTTCTTACTTCCTTTGAGGAGTGGCATGGGTCTATAGGAGACTCTGAATAGGGTTTACACTCCTACTCTGGGGGAGCCATGCAATTCTGAGAGGATCTTTCTCATGGAAAAAGCTTATGAACAAGGGTGGGAATAAAACAGACACCTCAACAGGGTGTATGTGGAATTGGGGCTGAGACAGATGATCAGAGATCCAAGGGCAAGCAAGATTCACAGGTAAGTTTCACTTGGAAAACTGAAAAAAAGAAATCAGCACTCAGAGGTCTAACTACACAGAAACTAAAGGCCAAGACAACTAAAGGATCAGACTCAATCTGGAGTGTGGCTGCTGGTAGGCTTCTGGATCCTGGGGGTCTGAGCCTGCAGGAGGAAGGTCTGAAGTGGTTTCCTCGCTATATGAAAGGTGCTATTCTAAACACTGCTCTGTTATAACAATTTAATACCCACATCAACTTTAGGAAGCAGGTAGTATTATTACTATTTGTAGCTACAAATGAAGAAACTGAAGCTCAGAGAGGGTACGGCACCTGCCTCAGGCCACACAGCTGGTGAATTGGATGGCTGAGTCTCTGGTAGCCTGGCTCTGGAAGATGTGTTTGATATTGACACTCTTCCACAGATGCATCTGTACCCATCCTCATCTGCATGCTCTAAAGCTCATCAAGAGGGTACCTGGGAGATTGTTCAGTGTTCTTCAAAGGCCTATCTGCAGGTTTTGTAGGCCTTCAAACCATTCATTAGTCATAAAAGATAGTCAATCTGGAGAAGTGGGGAGGTGTTCCATAGGCTGTAAGTACTCTTAGTGCTGTGTGTGTATGGATGCATGTGCACTTTTGGGCAAACTCAGGAACAGGCAAGTTCTAATTATCTCAAAGTCTAGAAGCTAAAAATGCAAACACATCACATACTTCCTGACAAAATGAATTCTTTTTGTTTATTCATTTATTCTTTATTATTTTAATGGAGGCAATGTTGTCTCTGATGGTATAAATTTAGAAATGAAGTCTCTGTGATTTTTATTTGACTAGCATTTAGTAACCAGGAAACTACTGTTCACATCTACTGCCTCTCACACATACACGTACACACACACTCACAGATTCTGAATCACAGACTTTCAAACTTACAAAGGACCTGAAAGAGCTTCGCTCATATTGAACTCAAATGTGTTTTCCTGAATTGTCCACGTGTTAGACTGGACTCCTGGCTCCAAGACTTTGTTTCCTCATCTGAAAACCTACTTATTCTCAGTGGTGTTCTGAAGGTTAAATGAAGGAGTTAACTTGGAGAATGTTCACTGGGCTTGGTATGTCCCTCGCAGGCCACACATGTCGGCTCACTTTATGTTCTTTAAGTCTTCATCCCAGTGCCCAGCAGTGTGCCTGTCAGTGGCTTAGGGCAGTATAAGCCACTGATAAAAGGTGAGTGCCCTAGTAATGTAAGGTATTGTCCTTTTTACTGAGATGACAGGTGCTCCAAGGGTTTAGAAGAAGGACTCCATGTGACCACCAGTCTCATTCTTTTGATGTCCCTTTTCCTGATCTTATCATCTTTGTGCCAGCTAGGCCTGCCTCCTCAGAGGTGAGATGGCAGAAGCTATCAGGATGAGTATCAGCACCCTTTCTTCTTTCCTCTCTATCCCAGACTCCAATCTGGCTGTAGTGTCCTTATCTGGCAAGGATCCCACAGATGGGAAGAAAGAGCAGGTTGGGCCAACCTGTCCAACCACACAGAGGTTTTTAGGTGAGATGGGGGAGAACTTGCCATCCTTTCTCTCCCTCAGCATCTCCTTCCCTGGGCTCCCAAATGCCAGTGCTCCTTTTGATTTTCCTTGTCCAAGGATAACCCAGTCCAGTGTATATACAGGCCTCTTAATAGTTTTTCCCCTTTTAGGAGTGGGTCATGCCTCCTACCACTTTTTATTAACAGGATTTCTTTTATGAGGAAAGGTGTATTTGGCCTGAGTTTATAACTATTCCAGAATATTGCCAATGGCATATTCTGAGAAGATGGACAGAGGGATACAGAGCAGTCCATTACCTCCTCCCCATCTCAGCCACAGGAAAAAATAGCTTAGAGGAAGGTTAGTCAGGCCAGTCAGACTTTCACTACCTCCTCCTGTTGCCTGAAATCTAGCCAATACCTGGTACTGGGACTTGAGTTTCTGCAATATGAGTAAGGCCTCTGATCTGTCCAAGGACTATGGACAGAACAGTTTTCTTTGGACTGTCCATGTGGTAGGTACTGAAAATCTCAAACTGAATGTGACACAGTCTGATCACAGAATTTTGTTTTATAGATGGGCACACTGGCATATCATTGTGACTCCCACTCTGCTGCTGAGTTGACACAATAATATTGTAAAGTGATAGGGATGAACATAACTTGTTCAGAGTCACTAATTTCAGGTGCCGGAGGATTTCTATTGTATTCTACTGCTTCTCTGGGTGTCAGAAGTCCTTTGTCTGAGAGGACTTCATGATTAGCAGAAATCATTTCTGCAAGTGCTTCTGTGTGTGGCATGCACACAGCTGGGACTGGATGGACCTCATTCAACAGTGGTAGAAGCCACAGCTTCTTTGGCTTCTCAACAAAGGTGATATACAGGGCCACTCGAAAGATGACTATCTAGTCAGTGGATCCCTGGTGCTACAGGAGGGTTCTTTCAATGTTGACCCCTTCTCTCTTTGTGGTCCTCAGGCCTCAAGTTCCTTATTTCTCTTAGCCCAGGTATGATGCCCACTCATTCCCCTCAGGTCAGGTCCACCTTTTTTCTCTCCTAATCTGCTGTAATGGGAAGAAAGTTATCCTTGTGTCCCCTGCTGGGGATTTTTCTCAGTGTTGTCTAAAATGTGAGTTTGAGGCCTAGTTTGGGAGTTCAAAAAATTGAATGTTAAATATTTTATTCTTGCATTCCTGCTACATTTTCCCTGATTTTCCTATCATCAAGACCGATTGAAGGAAGATTGGTGGATGAAGAATTATGGGAAATAAATACACAAAATAACATTTCTATTTATCATCACTTATCTTTGAAGACTGAAAATGCCCGTGTGGTTAGCTGGGCTGTGGTTAGCCTTTGTGAAAGGTTCATTTGCAGCCATCTCCTAACACACATGTGAGTCACTGCAATTACCCCTTCCCTGTGGCTCAGCTAACTTTAATTTTTCCAGTGGTGTGTATAAACCAACTTAGACCAGTGATAGTTATTTAAAAACCTCATGAAGGATTCCCACAATCCAACTGTAACCTCAACTGCAGAGTTAGGAATACCCCCAGAAGGTGATGTGGTAAAGTGGGGATCATAACACCTGGGAGTGCTGGTTTGCCTCAGCTTCCCCACAGCCTACTCTCACAGCCATGCAAACCATATGCTGTCTTTGACACTCAGTAGCTTCCTCTGAAAAGCAAGGATAGTACAGTCTTGTTCTGCTGGATTCACAGGGTTGTTTTAGGAATCCAGTCATTGCTGAGAGAAAGTTCTTGGTAAACTGAACCATGTTGGAGAACTTGCCCTTTTTATTGAAGCTACCCCTAACTCTCCTGATCACTAGGAGGTAGGGTGAGGGAGTGAGAGGATGGTGGGGAACATTTTCTCCTGTGGTCATGGGGGTGCCTTTTGCTTGAGGCTTGCTTTGATTTGAAGCTGAGTTCAGAATGCAGCCTAATTTGTGGAACAATTTGCAGTCTTGCGTAGCAAAAAACCCTGGGGGGCAGTGCAGAGTGTGACTCACACTCCACTTCCTTTTAAAGGAGAATATTTGGAGCATTATTGCTGCAGCCTGAAGGCACATTGTCCAGACCCTTGGCTTCCCTTCCCCAGCATTCCTCAAGACCTTTCTTTTTATTCTCTTTCATCCCCAGATGCACCAACCAGCTAAGTGAGAGTGAGTGATCAAGAGTAGGCAAGAATAAAGACTCTTCTGTGTCCATGCAGCCCACTGGCAGGCCTGGCCAGGCCCAAGGTTTTTCTTAGACATGGAAACATCAGAATCAAAAGAGCCTGGGCAGGGCATCTAGTTTAATGGGCTCTGTTTGTAAATGGGTAAACTGTTCCCAAGCAAGGAAGGGGTGGAAGAGAATGAAAATTTCTTGGTAACCTCTTGTGTGCAAGCCATGTGTGAAGCTCACTTAATCTCTACAGCAGTCCTAGGGAAGGAACACATTGCCCATTTTACAGATGAGGAAAATGGAGCACAGGGAGGAAAAAATGGTTGCTTAAGACCAAACAGTTGGCTTCAAGATGAGACCAGATCTATTCACTCATGAATTTATTCTTTGAGCAAATATTTAGCAAAGACATGATAAGCAGCAGACATGAACAGTTTGTCTCTCTCTAGGCCTCCTGTCAGTTGAAAGATTTCCTCATATGAATCCACCCCTTCACCTCCCACATTGGACCTGCCCAAGGGAGGTGTTTTTGACTCTCCAGGTCCCACTATTCCTCTTTTCCCCTCAAGCTCAGTTTTTCTGGTTCTGACCTTGAATCTTCATCCTTAAACCCTCTCTTCAGTCCAGAGCTAGAGCTGGCACTGATTTCATAGCCTTGGGCAATATGACAGCACGCTCTGAAGTTTTGGCCATAGAACTGCTCTCCCAGAAGTAGTTGTGCCTCCCTGGTAGTTACAGCTGCTCTGGGCTCAGAGAAGGAGGCCTCTTGAAGATCCCAACCATGTATATGTAGAAGCATCCCTGATCCTTCCAGGATATCTGTGCTGTGGATGGTCTTCCTGGCCTGAACAACTTCCTTGCCTGTGTTTTCCCAGGGATCTGTATTTCTTATAATTCAGTTATCTCAGGGAAGAAAGAAATGCAGTACCAAGGTTTCTCAGGAAGCTTCTGCATCTGTGAAGGTCATTGCAGTGACTGGAATGAGCAGGGAATTGCCTAATTTTACATAGACTCACCCAGAAACTTTGCCACAGACATAATGTGCTTTTCATTTACAACTATTCAATGAAGGAAACTATATCACAGTGCCAGAATGAGTAGGCCATATATTTCTTGTAAACCTACATTGGATCTCTTGAAACAAAGACTCTATAGAGTTGAAAGGGACTTGAGAGGGATAGACTTAAGGTAGCAGACTAATGGGGTTTGTTTAGAGCTTGGGGAGCTTTCCTCTTTATATTCCAGAGAAACAACTGCTTTTTGTGATCATGTACTCATTCATTTACTTATTTGTTCACATACTACTATTGGTTGGGCCCTGGATAAGTTATAAGCTGGAAATAAAGAGCAAAGCCAGATATCACCCTGACTTTGGGAGTTTCATTTTCTGATGGGAGACAGACAATAGGTATGTGAAGAAAATAGTAGAAGGCTGAAAGGTGTTACTAGGCCATGCAAGGCCTTCTGGGCAATGGGACAAGAATATGCTTCTTTAATTCAAAAGTAATGGGAAATTTTGGAAGGAATTTTAGATGGTGAATGATACAATCATGTTTGCATATTTTAAAGCGAATGAATTAAAAGAGGGTGGGAAGGGAGGCCTGGAGAATATTTCAGTAGTCCAGGCAGCTCTGATTAAGATGGTGAGAGTGGAGATGAAAAGAGTGGACAGACTTGAGGGATGTTTAGATTAAAAACACAAAATGCCCCTGCCAGAAGTTCTGTCCAACCAACCACTAATAATCAAGTAACAGAAATGAATTATAGTCCTGAGATCATACATTCCAACTTCCTCAGTGTAAAAAGCATAGACCTGAATGTCTGAGGGCAAGGATATTTCCATGAAACACACAGAAAATTATATGCAGAGTCCAGTGCAAACTCATGGGAGCCACATTGGGGCCTCACAACGCCAGTCAGCTATTGACCAGGCACCATCAGGGGTTATGGCATTTGTTCCAGGGTAGAAGAGAGGAGGACCCCAGTCTCTAGAGGCATTGAAAACCTGGGGCTCTGATTATGAAGGAATCTGGGGAGGTAAGAAATAGTATAGAAGGGGTACAGGGCATGAGGGGTCTACATTCAGGTCCTTTTATACTTTCATTGTGCCTACAACATACAACACATTTTAGCTAAAGACTGAGAAGGCAGCTGGGTAGAGAATCTGAGAACAACAGGTCTTTGATGGCTTTGGGGTCAGGGCAGATAATGAGATGTAAGAATGAGCTCAGGGTGGCCATTTGCCATCCATCCTATCCCACTTCCTGGCCTTGAGAGCAGACTTAAAGGTCAGGAGGCTCCTTCCTCAAGAGTGCAGTTCCATCTGTACAGATCCTCAGATGCTAGACCCTCTCATGTGGACTTTCCTGGAAAACCCTCCCCCATCCTCTTCCTTCTTCCAGCACTAGCTTCAATGCCTCCATTGTGGCAGCAGCTGCACATTGGGGGCCCTGGTTCACTCTTTCTCCTTCTCCTTTCTTTGTGCAGGAAGGAGCTCGGCCTGTTAACAGAGCTGGGCTGCCTCTTCCTGTGTTCTGTACCCCCAGGCCCTGATAGCACTTTCTGTTTCTCCCTTTTCATTCTGGGCAGGTGGCTGCCAGTGGTCCTATTTCTGTCTTGCCTTTGTGAGAGGATTCTGTGAGTGAGCCAGAAAATCTATTCCTCCAGCAGGTGGACACTAGGGGTCACCAACATCTATCTTCTCCCCCTATGTAAAAGCTTCCTATCTGTGTAGATCTTGGCTTTTTTTGCAGGATCCACATTGGAAAATAATAATTCCTGAAGAAGAGTGCTATGCTTCTGATCACAGTATTTGGGACCAAAGTTATAGCTGAGTGGGTGTGGGTGATGGAGGGGTGGGAGGGAGAGAGAGAGAGAAAGAGAAAGAGAGAAACAGAGAAAGAAAGAGACTATTTAAAAAATTCTTCAGGTGAGTTACAATAATCCTCATAAAATATAACTGTGGAGTCGTGTGGTTTGAATGGATACATCATTCACTTTGGTATGGGACTTAAACAAGTACAGTATTTTCTGCCCTTGATTTCCTAATCTTCTAACAGAGTCTCAGATCTCTAAGACTTTGTGGGTTGAGGATTCTAGGTTTGGGAACTAATTTTTGAATGAATGAAAGAGACTACACAAGGTATACTCAGCACAGGTGTTCCTCCCCTGAACTCCCTGCCTTTCACTATAATGTCATTAAGTGTAAGTTCATGTGATAGGTAAAAAGCAAGATTAAAAAAATTTAAGTGATAACTTTATGAAGACATGGGCACTTGAGCTGGAAAAGGGTTCCCTCGAGCCCTAGCAGCCCTATAAGTCTACCCATCAGGCCCCCAAGACAGGCTGAAGCAGTGCATGGTTCATTGTGCTGGAAATAGAGTTCAGTTTTGATTCCTTGCTCTTAACTGCCTGGAAGTCTGTGAGGCAGTGTGCACATAGAGGAGGGTTGGGAGTCTCAGAGCCCTAGGCCGCAGTATACAGTGGAGGTGGGCTGTACTCTCTGTGCTTTTCCCATTGGGCATGAAAATGAGCTCTTGGAGAGGTATAAAGCAGAAGCTCGAGTGGGCCAAGTCCAGCTATTGCTTAACCCCCAACCCCATGAGGCTTGCCCCACCATTTGGTGACAGTGTACTTTCTTGTGAGCAGACAGCTCCTTAGGAAGTCACCACCATGGTGAGACATTAGGGATGCCAACCCCCCTGTAGTATCATATAGTGCTTTCACTCCTTGTGAAGAAAGCATAATGCACAAAAACCCTCCTGACTCTATGCGTCTCTGGTCTCAGTCCTACTGGAGATGTGGGGAGCCAGGAAACCCATTCAGTCCCTTGAATTCAAAACCCCAGCTAAGGTGGAGACTGGGGAAGCTTTATCTTACCTTATATTAGTCTATCTTCAGACAGGGGTACTTCAGGAGGCCTTGGGCTGCTAAGGACTAATCTACCAAAAGGTCTTCTTTCCCCTCCATCCTCCCTCTTATGATCTTCAGTGAAAAGTCAGTGACAGAGGCCCATGTACTGAATACACACATGAGCTAAGCAGTCAGGGAAGAGCCATGGATAGCTGGAAGTCCCAGCCCCACCCCAGCCCCTGACTCTGAAGAAGGTTTTAACACAAGGTACAGGATTGGGTAATGGGATTGAATGTATACTTGATAACTTTTGTAGACACAAGAAGCAGGGTGGACAGCACCCAGAGCTAGACACCTTCTGGTTTTGGCATCTACTGTGCAGCAGGAGTTAAACTGCTCATCTATTGGAGGCTGTCCTCCACTGCAGACTCACTGTAATGCCAGACTGAAGGCAAGAGCCAAGAAGGCCTGCTAGCCCAAGCAGAATGGCCAAACACCTGGTGATATCTTATGATCTCTAGGAAGATCTAATGGCCACAAACAATTCCTCTCTCCACCAGGTCCACAAACACCTATAATTTTATTGTAGCAGTTTCTTTCCTTTAACTTAAGGTATCACCTCTAAGGAAGGTCCTACTGAAGGCAATTCCCTCCTCCTTGTTTGTTAATTGACCTATGACTTCTTTTTTTCAGGTATAGGGAGCTCAGACCTAAATGTGCACAGGGGATACTGGGCTCCTTCAAAGCTCAAGGGCTGACTCTAGATTAATAATCATGGTAGTACCTTTTTTTGTGGCTAGTAATCAATAGGTTTACTAAGGAGCAGGAATATAACCCTGGTCACTGAGGTGTGAGGAAAAGTTTGCTTGGAGTACTCTAAGAAAGGCAAATATTCCCATTTCTGCTTATTGTATCTACATGTGATGCCTGGGACTATGGTAGCTGTTTTGTGATCATGAGGCAACAATTTTAAGGACTAAGGCAACTGGCTTGGAAAATTGATATAGCCTGAATAGCTCATGACACCTTTGAGCCAATCTTGCAGCCCCTATACTTCAGGCTTCTTGTTCTGTAAAGTAATAAATTCTCACATTATTTAAACAACTGTGGTTAAGTTTTGTGTTTTGTGCTACTGAGAAAACCCACACAGATACAGTTTCTTTTTAGGTGTATACCAGATAATTTTGTTGCTCAGCTTAGAACTTCTCAGATTTCTTCCTATTGTTTCTCTCTACCAGCTACCATCCACACCCTCACTCTAATGTGCTTTCAGCACCCAGGTCTTCTTCTTGGAGGATGCTTGGGCAACTGGAGCTGCTTTAACACTAAAGAGCAGAAAGTGGATGGGAGATTTTGACCCAGGGTTCATGGGAGGCAGCACTGTTGGTGTGATATCACACTCCAGCTCCCCCAGACTCCTTGGTTTCCCTGAGCACATCCTTTGTAGTTCACATGTGTGTAGGGTCCTCCTCTTAGGGTTTGCTTCTGGGAAATGCAACCAAGCCAAGGTGCAGCTCATCCTGGGAGTCAGCCTCCTCACTGCTGGCCATCACAGCACAGGTGGGAGGCAGGGCCACATCCAGGAACATGCCCTCCCAGAATTTTCCCTGATCATCATGCCTGGTGCTCAAGGTTGCTTCCTAGAGAGATGCTGACTGACCTTCTCACCGCTGCTTTGCAAATGTACCAGGCTGGGCCCAGGTGAGTTCTTCCTGCTCAGGGTTGCCCTTTTCCAGGGCCCTAAACACGTTACAGTCAACTGTGTGGGGAATTGTGGCAGCATCCCACCAGTGGGAAAGCACATTCCTTCTCAATTTAGTTACAGGGTCTCTCATTGTCAAGCCTTTCTTAAAACTGTTCTCCTGCATAAATTTCTACCTCCCTCTTCTATCCACTCTGTTGTATTGATGCTCAGAACCTAGAGGTCTTTCAGGGAATGTAGCATGTGCTTCTTCCTGCACAAAGTCTTTTTGAAGCCTCCTAAGCACTGATCTCTCACTGTGTTGGGTTCATACAGCATTTACATGTGCTCTTCATTTGTGACCTTATTATGCTGTGTCCTGCGTTGCAGTCAGGTGGGGTGTGTGTCTGACTTCATTAAATTGAGAGCTCTGAGTCTTTCAGTTACCTAGGGTTTATGGATAACTTACTGTGTGCCAGAATTGAACAAGCTACAGCTGCCAAGAAGAATGGGATGAAATTGCCCAAAGAGTGGTTGAATAGCTCCAGAGTTTCATCAACATGCAGGGGCAGTGGAAGAGTGCATCCAGTGGGTGGTAGACAGGGTGTGGCAGTGGGTGGACAGAGAGAGCCGAGGCTGGGGAACTTCTTTGTGGGTGAAGAGTATGAGAGCAGGGAGTCTGATTTTGGCCACATGCACAAAGGATGCTTGATAACTTGTTGCTGAGTTACTGAGGCCCCAACTTTGGGGCTTACCCCTGTATCACCGACAGGCCATGTTTTTGCTCTTTACTTCTATAAAGCTCAAATCCCTCTGTGAGCTCTAGTTCCATTTTCCTGCCTGTGTGGGTAGTAGGAACCCAGCCCTCTCCACACTGCAGGTGCCTTTACCTTTCCTTTGGGGAGCTGGAAAGGCAGGGTTGTGGCTCCTCAGGGACAAGGCCCTACCCAATCCTCTTGATACTCTAGAGTGCCAAAGGGTGTCCTGGGCTCATAGTCATTATTCAGCATATTTTTGCTGACTGATTGGCTGATGCCAAGACTGCCAGTCAACAAGATACAAATCAAAGTACACATGAAAATAAAACAAAACAAAAATAAACAACAAACAAACAAACAAACAAACCAAGCTCTGTCATGTTGCCTAGTCCAGAGGCCTTTCTTTTGGCTCCTAGTTGTCCTACTTCTTTGTTTTTGCCATTGAGATATGTTCCTTTGCCATTGACCTCCCATCTCTCAACACCTGTGAATCACAACTGCATCCACCAGGGAACATAGCACTCATTTCTTCTGATGACAAGTTCTCTGTAAGATGGCTTGTTCTTTCTTTGCAGTGAACTGGATACTACCCTCATGAGTGGGTAACCGCTGAATCTAGGCCCCAATACAGAGACCTTTCCCCCTGAATCCCCTGCCTTAGACTAGGCCTTGGTGTGTTCAGGTAGTAGCTCCAGGGCTGGGGACAGCCTCATTCTCCCCACCCTTCCTGTGTGGGGTTATCTCCCAGTGTGCAGAGACTTGATGAAGGCACCACCATTTTCTCTCCATTTCCTTCTGGGTGCCCAAGGCCCTTTATACAAACAAGGACGGGTGGTATGCAAGGAGGTACTATTCCCAGGAGCCTTGGTGGCAGGGAACCAGGCCCAGCCCAGGGTCTGATATCTGCATAAGAAGGCACAGGTTGTTACGGTCGGGCCACTTGGCGGGATTAGACACTTCTTCCCATATGCTGCTTCTCCTGGGACTGCTCAGCCAGTAAATACAGGCCATGCATCCTTTCTATGGGGCAGAGGGCATGACTTTAACTGGAAAGGCTGAAAGCCAGAGGATGAGCAGCAAATGAATCCAATCTCAGAGCAACCTTGGTCAAGCATTATCCGGTGGGGTCCTCACTTTCCAAATGCCAAAATGAGAAAGTTAAATAAGAAACTCTGGTCTAGTGATGTACTGACATGTAATAAAACAATCTAAAGTTTAGTAGCTTAAACCAAGAACATTTAATTTTCTAATAAATCTGAAATTTGGGCCCAACACAGTGAGTAGAGCTCATCTCTGCTCCACTTAGTAACATCTGGGGCAGCTGGTCATTCCAGGTTGCAGTTATTGAGGGCTCATTCCCTCACATCCACATGTGGCCTTTCCACATGGCTGCCTGGCTTCCTATGATGGTTTTGGGTGCCAAGTGCCAGCATCCTAGTGAGAGGCAGGAAGATGATAGGGATAGTGGCAGAGATAGAGAGAAAGAAGAGATAGTAAGATAGAACTTGTTGTGATCTTGCAAGCTATGGTATACTCTGGTGAATTCTATTTATTAGAGGAGCAAGTCACTAAGACTGGCCCATATTCAGGGGGCCAGGAGGAAAGAAGGAAAAGAGACACCATTTTTTGACAGGAGGGATGTTGAAGAAATTGTGGATTTGTAGACATGATTTGATACCACCAAACTTTCTAAGTCCCTTCCACCTGTAAAGAGGCTATGGGTGTGACACAATGTGTGAGAGCACTGTGAGGGTCAGGCTTCACCCCCCCCCCCCCCCCCCCACTATAGCCCCACACTGACAGTCCTGCCTCCTAAATTTCCTTCTCTCCCCTAGTGGAATCTACACACTAGACTAAATAGTGAATCATATCTATCTAAAGATGGCAGTATAGCTTAGAATCTCTTCTTTGGTAACATAAGCAGGAAACTTGTTCAGTGCATAAAGTTCTGAATTGGGGAGTATCTAAAAGGCTCATTTCTAGAAATTTCCAGTCGACAAAGTGTTGGCTATCTCACTTCTTATTTTTTGAAGACTCCCCAGAATGTCTATAGTTCAAATGTAAGTTACCTCTCCGGTGGTCCCCTAGGTGGCTTCTCCAGCTCAGCCAAAAGTCACCTTCGGCAGAGACCTCTTACCTCACCTAGGCTCTGGGACTGGACATCTCTGCATTGTTCATGTGTGCATCCTTCTCTCTTTCTTTTTTTATTCTTTTTTTTTTTTCAGTCATCTTCTTTTTTTAATTTATTTTTTTAATGATTATGCCATTACAGTTGTTCTACTCCCCCCTTCATTCCCCTCCACCCTACCCCCCGTCCCCACCATTACCCCCCCTTTAATTTATGACCATGTGTCTCAAGTTCTTTAGATTCTATATTTCCCATGCTATTCTTGCCCCCCATCTATTTTCTACCTACTGTCTATGCTACTTATTTTCTTTTTTTTTCACATTTTTAAAAAATTTTATTTAGTTATTTTTCAAGTACAGTTTTTTGTCTATTTTTCCCATCCCAGCCTCCCCTGCCCCTTGCTCCCCACCTCCCTCCCATTTCCTCCCCCCCTTAGTTCTCGTCCCTGTGTCCTTCCTATTTGTTCCTCCAAATCCCTCCCCCTTTTTCCCCTTAACTTCCCTTCCTTCTCCCCTCTGGTCACTATCCCCTTGTTCTCTATTTCAGTGTCTTTGTTTTTTGGGGTTTTTTTTTTTCTGCTTACTTGTTTGTTTTGTTGTTTAGCTTCCTGTTAAAGGTGAGATCATATGGTATTTCCTCCTGCTGCTTTTTTTATTCTTACCCAAGGACTTAAAAATTCTTCTAGAGAGAAAGGAAGAGATATAGGAAGGGAGAGAAAGAAATACTGATGTGAGAAACATCGATTGGTTGCCTCCCATACATGCCCTGACTGGGGAGCAAACCCGCAACCCAGACATGTGCCCCAACTTACAGGATGATGCTCCAACCACCTGAGCCACAATGGCCAGGGCACATGCATGCTCCCTCCCTCTATGAATTTCTCCATCAAGAAGAATTTCATCACTTTGTAATAGTCTGAAACTCTCAAGTTCCTTCTCAGGAAAAGGTATTTCTAAATATGGATTTTCAGTCAACCATTACACAGTCATGATGGATGCCTCCTGGACATAGAATCTGATGTTTAGGGGTTGGTGGCCACCAGCCATGCCCAGAAAGGGGATCAAAGAGCTTCATACTGCCTATGCTGCTTCTGTGATAAGAGTCACAGTTTCTGGCTTTTGGTCTTCATATGCTTTTTCTGGCCATGGCCTCTAGATGGAAGTAGCAGAGAACTGGACGTTAGAGGGTGAGGGTAGAAGTGAGAGTGGGAGGTTGTTAGCACAAAAAGGGAAACAGCAGGGTCATCTCTGATTCTTCTTCCTGCCAAACTTATGTCTGCTGCTGAAGAATACACTATTCTCTTCCCTCGACACTGGGCACTTTCATCCAGAGGTAAGAGAGCTCTGGTGCTATTTTCAGCCATTTCTCCACATCATGCTGGGCTTTAAATCTGGCATGAACAATACCTGGGAGAAGCTGCTGCAAGTAAGCTCAGGGCCAGTGTCTGAAGACCATTGTGAAGGACAAGGCAGCAAAGACATTACACAGTCTCGAGGAGAACCTGGGGACCCATCCACATAGAACCAGGCTATCAGGATTAGCCATCAGGGGACCTGATTGTGGATTTCAGCTCCACCTTTATCTAGATGTGTGACAGGTCATAGGTAATTTTCCTTCTCTGGCTTTAATTTGGCCATCTGTACCAGGACAATCTTGGGCAAAGTTATTGCTAATCCTCTTTCATTTTGAATATCGTATCATCCCAACTATGATGAAAGATTATGAATGCTCATTTAATGACAAAGTGAGACACACAATCTTTGGGTTGTGATACTGGGGTAGTTCCTGAAGATGAGATAGAGTCTCAGAGTGGACCCCTCAAACATGTTGCAAGGTACCAAGGATATTTGCAAATAGAAACTAAGGAAAAACAGCATGCCAAATCTTAAGAGGATTGTGAGCCTGGGTCCAGAGGCAAATCTGCTGGTGCCCCTCTGCTGAGGTTCTAGTCCAGTCTCCATGTCCCAAGGGCTCATTTTACTTGATCCCCATTATGTTCCCTCTTTACCTGCTTACCTCCAACCCACTCTTCAAGACTCAGTTTATCCATCAGCTTCTCCATGAGGATTTCACTGCATTCTAAATTGATGTCACATGCCTTCCTCTGTACTTCGTATGGACTCTGTGCTTATCAGTGTAAGGAGTTTTTATTTTTCACACACACAATGGTGATAGTGTTTTATTTTTATAAAATGAATGATAATCAGCTTAGCCCCACTTCTGCTAGGACTGGCAGAAAAGTTCATCACGTCCTCAGCTGGGGTTTATTCCGCACACTCCCAAATTTTAAGAAGTCTTGGGGGAGTCTGGTTTCTAACAGGGCACCTGGGGGGGACTCCTATTCCTCACCCACACTGGCCACTTTTTTTTAAAGATTTTATTTATTTATCTTTAGAGGGGAAGGGAAGGAGAGAGGGAGAGAAACATCAATGTATGGTCACACTGGCCACTTTTGATTCACTTCTTGTCACATGGCTCTTGTTGATCCCTATGGGCAAAATACTAGGTTTCCACCCCATGTCTAGATGTGAAGTTCTTTGCTGAATCTGAGAACCTGAAGGCCTGGGGCCAGTTTTCCTGAGTCTACCATTCACACTGTCCCCTTTGAGGTCCTCCCATTGCCCCGGAATGCTCCACATGGGTTAGCACAGGTGCCTGCTGCTTACATCATCTTCCTTTATGCCCTTTCTAGTGTGGGGAATCTGTTTCTCCCTTTTTAGTCTTGCTGAATTCCTTCTCTCCTACTCCTCTGAGAGGACCTATACATTACTCTCAAAGAGCCACAAATTTATATCTTATTAAATTACTCAGAATGTAAATCAAAGATATATGATTATATGTGTGTATGTGTAATGTTTTCCCAATTAGTAACAAGATTCAGGAGGGTGGGAGTTATATCATATTTATCTTTATAATTCCAACAGCTGGAAAAGTGCCAGAAACATGTGAGAACTCAAGACATTTTAATTGAATTAAAATGAGTTGAATATCCCAGTTGTCCAGGGTTGTTCTAGATGAATCTGAATTAGGATTATTCTTCCTTTTGGAGGGTGGATCTGGTTATGTGAATGCAAAAAATCAATAAGAATTTCTGTTCATGGCATTCAGTAAATATGAGCTTGAATCTTTGATAACTGGCAAAACTGATAATCAGGTGAGTGATAAGAGTTTGAGTAGTCAGTAGCTGAAAGGTAAAGGAATCAGTTTTCGTCCTTGAAGAAAGGGAGGCCTTGGGCAGCCAGAAAAAAATGGGTCGTAGCCAAATGGGAACCAGAATACCAAATTAGACACAGTCAAAAAACCTAGTCTTAGAGCTTGCACATACTTATTCAGTAGTGATTGGGAGCAAGGAAGTGTCTGGATAGGGTTACTGAAGAGAGCATGTAATGCTAAAGCTTAGGGCAGTATCCTATCACTGGCAGGGATGGCCCCCTAGTACTTGCTATGCCTAGGTCTCATTGACTCAGGACACAGTAGCCTCAGCCTGGTATCATTTTCAGTTACAGAAATTATGAAGTTTGATGGATTTATCTTCAAATGGAGACCTGTGCCACCCCTGCATGAAGAAAATAGATTAAAAGCGAAAGAACTTTGAAGTTATGAAGTAGCTGGAAAGTACTTGGTTTGGGATCAAGTCTTTAGTTTCAGAAGACATTGAAGGTATGGTATCAATCTGGGGTTTTAAGCATTGATTTCATCAGCTGGCTAGTCCTTGTAGGAATTTTGATTTTTGTCTCTGCCTGGAATTGACAGGATATAAGGGCTACGAAATATACCTCAAGTAGATGTAATAGAGTAGAGTCCACTGATTCACTGAATAGACTGGTGTGGAAATTCTGTAAAGAACATCAGTCAATGACCCTTCAGGAAGTTAATGGTTTGATTCATTTTTTACTCTTCTTTTTAAGCATAATTAGAGTAAAGAAAGGGTCATCTCTTTTGAAGGTTGTTCCTGGTTCACAATAGTAAACTTTGTCATTAGCAGAGGGTGCTGAAAGGGCCAATTTTCCTGTTTGCTGTGGGCATCCATGCAGTTGGCTAAAATCTGGATCAAGGTATTTATACATAAGTAAAAGCAAAAGGGGTTCTTACCCAGTTTAGGTTTGGAATTGAACTGTTGAGAAGCTATTCCTTTTCCAGTTTTATTTTGGCAATAATATTGTGGTAGAGAGAAGTTTTCAACAGACATTTCCAAATAATCAGTCTTGTTTCCATTTAAGTTTCTATGAAGTTTAATTAGATTATTTTAGTGATCCATAATGAAATGTGCATATCAAAAAGCTCTTTGCTTCAAGCCTTAAGCTGGCACAGAATTTATTTTAAAATTGTATTTTTTATTGTTCAATAACAGTTCTCCCCATTTGCTCCCATTACTCCCCCCTTTACCACCTACTCCACACCTCCCTATTCAATTCTCCTCCACATTGTTTTTGTCCTTGGGTCCTTAATACATGTTCCTTGACTTTTTCTTTCCCCTATTGTATACCTCCTGCCTACCCTCTGGTCATTGTCAGTTTGTTCATTATTTCTACGTGTCTGGTTCTATTTTGCTTGCTTGTTTGTTTTGTTGATTTCGTTCCACCTATAGGTGCTATTTATTTTCCATCATGTATTCTATCATATGCTATTTGTCTTTCAATACCTGCCTTATTTCACTTAGCAAAATACTCTCCAGTTCCATCCTTGCTGTTTTGAAAGGTAGGCATTCCTGCTTACTTTCTGCTTCATAGAATTCCATTGTGTAAATGTACCATTGTTTTTTGATCCACTCACTTACTGATGGGCACTTAGGTTGCTTCCAGCACTTAGCTATTGTAAACTGTGTTGCTATGAACATTGGGGTGCATAGGTTCTTTTGAATTGTTTTTTCAGGATTTTTAGGGTATAATCCCAAAAGTGGAATTGCTGGGACAAAAGGCAGTTCAAGTGTTAGTTTTCTGAGGAAATTCCATACTGTTTTCCACAGTGGTTGCCCCAGTCTGCATTCCTACCGACAGTGCACTAGCGTTCTTTTTTCTCCACATCCTCTCAAACATTTGCTGTTTGTTGCTTTGTTTATGATGACCATTCTGGCTAGTGTGAAGTGGTATCTCATTGTAGTTTCTTCTCTCTCTCATTTTTTTTATTGTTCAAGTACAGTTGTCTTCATTTCCCTTCAGTGTGTCCCCCCCCCCACTCCAGGCATCCCCATCTTCCACCCTCGACCTTACCCTCATTTGGCTTTGTCCATGTGTCTTTTATACATGTTCCTTGACAACCCTTCCCTCTTATTAACCCCATTATCTCCTACCACTTTCCCCCTGGTTATGTCAGATTGTTCTTAATTTTAATGTCTCTTGTTATATTTTGTTTGCTTGTTTGTTTTGTTGAGTATGTTTGACATATAGGTGAGATCATATGGTATTTGTCATTCACTGCCTGGTTTATTTCACTTAGCATAACGCTCTCCAGATCCATCCATGCTGTTGTGAAGGGTAGGAGCCCCTTCATTCTTTCTGCTGTGTAGTATTCCATTGTGTAAATGTACCACAGTGTTTGGAGCCATTCATTTACTGATAGTCACTTAGGTTGCTTTCAGCACTTGGCTATTGTAAATTGTGCTACTATAAATATTGGGGTGAATAGACTCTTTTGAACTGGTGTTTCAGGATTTTTAGGGTACAATTCCAGCAGTGGAACTGCTGACATGAAAGGCAGTTCAAGTTTTAGTTTTCTGAGGAAATTCCATATTGTTTTCTACAGTGGCTGCACCAGTCTGCCTTCCCACCAACAGTGCCCTAGGGTTCCCTTTTCTCCACAACCTTGCCAGCACTTGCTTGTTGATTTGTTTATGATGGCCATTCTGACTGGTGTGAAGTGGTATCTCACTGTGGTTTTAATTTGCATCTCTGTGATGGCCAGTGATGCTGAGCATTCTTTCGTATGTCTCTGGACCCTCTCTGTGTCCTCCTTTGGAGAAGTGTCTATTCAGGACCTCTGCCCATTTTTTAATTGGGTTGGTTGTCTTCCTGGAGTGGATTCATGTGATTTCTTCATATATTTTGGAGATCAAACCCTTGTCTGAGGTATTACTGGCAAATATATTTTCCCATATGGTTGGGTCCCTTTACAATTTGCTGATGTTTTCTTTAGCTGTAGATACTTTTAATTTTGAATGAAGTGCCATTTGATTATTATTTTTTATTTCTCTTGCCTTAGGAAAAGTATTAGTGAGTATCACAGTGTGGAATATCTAAAATATTCCTGCCTATATTTTCCTGTAGGACTTTTGTGGTATTATGACTTACATTTAAGTCTTTTATCCATTTTGAATTTTATTTATATAAAGTGTAATTATACAAATTAATAGTCCAGTTCCATTTTTTTGCTTATATGAAAATACATGCAAAACAATAAAGAGACTGATGATTAGGATATTTTTGATCCATTTTATGCTCCTACACCCTTTGTTGAATATTAATTGACCATAGAGACTTGGGTTTATTTCTGTGCTCTTGAATCAGCTCCATTGATCTATATGTCTGTTTTTATGCAAGCAGAAGACTTTTGATTACAGTGGACTTGTAACAGTTTGATATCAGGTATCGTTATCCTTTCTACTTTGTTCTTCCTTCTCAAAATTGTTGTAGCTATTCGGGGTCATTTATGGTTCCACATAAATTTCTGAAATGTTTGTTCCATATCTGTAAAATATGTCATTAGTATTTCATCTATTTTTTAAATTTTTTATTTAATTTTTTTTCAAGTACAGTTTTCTGTCTATTACTCCCATCCCAGACCACCCCCACCGTGTTCCCCACCTCCCTTTTATTTCCACCCTTCTTAGTTGTTGTCCATGTGTCCTTTATACTTGTTCCTCCAAATCCCTCCCCTATTTCAGCTGAAATTCCCTCCCCTCTCCCCTCTGGTTGCTTTCCCATGTTCTCTATTTCAGTGTCTTTGCTTTTATTTTGCTTGTTTGTTTGGTTTGTTGCTTAGCTTCCTGTTAAAGGTGAGATCATATGGTATTTGTCTTTCAACACCTGGCTTATTTCACTTAGCATAATGCTTGCCAGTTCCATCCATGCTGTTGCAAAGGGTAGAAGCTCCTTCTTTCTTTCTGCTGCATAGAATTCCATTGTGTATATGTACCATAAGTTTTTGATCCATTCATTTACCGATGGGCACCTAGGTTGCTTCCAACTCTTGGCTATTGTAAATTGCGCTGCTATGAACATTGAGGTGCATAGGTTCTTTGGGATTGGTGTTTTAGGGTTCGTAGGATATAATCCCAGCAGTGTAGTTGCTGGGTCAAAAGGCAAGTCCATTTCTAGTTTTCTGTGAAAATTCCATGCTGTTTTCCATAGTGGTTGTGCCAGTCTGCAGTCCCACCAAAGGTGAACACGGTCCTCTTTTCTCCACCACCTCTCCAACATTTGTTGTTTGTTGCTTTGTTTGTTTTTTAAAAATTTTTTTGATTTTATTGATTATGCCATTTCAGTTGTTCTATTCCCCCCTTCATTTCCATCCACCCTGCACACCCTGCCCCCACCATTCCCCCCTTTAGTTCATGACCACGTGTCTCAAGTTCTTTAGATTCTATATTTCCCATACTATTCTTGCCCTCCCCTATCTATTTTCTACCTACCATCTATGCTACTTATTTTCTGTACCTTCCCCCCCTTCTCCTCTTTCCACTCCCCTGTTGCTAACCCTTCATGAGATCTTCATTTCTATGTTTCTGCTCCTGGTCTATCTGTCCTTTTGGCTTGCTTTTGTTTTAGGTGTGGTTGTTAATAACTGTCAGTTTGCTGTCATTTCACTGGTCATCTTTTTTTATCTTCTTTTTCTTAGATAAGTCCCTTTAACATTTCATATAATAAGGGCTTGGTGATGATGAACTCCTTGAATTTGATCTTATGTGAGAAGCACTTTATCTGTCCTTCCATTCTAAATGAAAGTTTTGCTGGATAGAGCAATCTTGGTTGTAGGTCTTTGGATTTCATGACTTGGAATACCTCTTTCCAGCCCCTTCTTGCCTGTAAGGTCTCTTTTGAGAAATCAACTGACAGTCTGATGGGAACTCCTTTGTAGGTGACTGTCCCCTTATCTCTTGCTGCTTCTAGGATTCTCTCCTTCATTTTAATCTTGGCTAATGTAATGATGCTGTGCCTTGGTGAGTTTCTTTTTGGGTCCAACTTCTTTGGGACTCTCTGAGCTTCCTGGATTTCCTGGAAGTCTATTTCCTTTGCCAGATTGGGGAAATTCTCCTTTATTGTTTGTTCAAATAAGTTTTCCACTGGTGGCTCTTCCTCTTTCCATTCTAGTACCCTGATAATTAGAATGTTGGAGCCTTTAAAGATGTCCTGAAGGTTCCTAAGTCTCTCCTCATTTTTTTGAATTCTTGCTTCTTGACTCTTTTCTGTTTGGCCATTATTTTCTTTCTTCTGGTCCTCTCCATTGATTTGAGTCCCAGTTTCCTTTCCATCACTGTTGGTTTCCTGTGCAATTCCCTTCATTTCAGTTAGTTTAGCCTTTATATGTTCCTCTAATTTGTGACTAAAATCAACCAGTTCTGTGAGCATCCTGGTCACCAGTGTTTTGAACTGCACATCTGAAAGTTTTGCTATTTCTTTGTTGCTTAGATTTATGGGCTCTGGGGCTTTGAGATCTTCTTGAGCCATTTTTGGTCTGTTTGTGTCCATTTGTGCTCCACTCTGAGTTGAGTCCCTGTATGTGGGGGCGGGGTCAGAGCGTGGCAATGGTGGCCCCCTTTGCTTCCTCTTGCCACTGGGGCATGCTCAGTCCCTCTCACTTCTTCACAGATCTATCTGCACATGAATGTGTGACCTCGGACAGCCTGCCGCCCCGTGCCCTTGCTGGGTCCACCCGGCACTCACTGGTTAGCCTGTTGCAACCCCACACATGGGATCCATGCGCCTGAGTCCATCTGACGGAGTTTTCCTGTGCAACCCTGCTCCACCAGCTGCTGGCTTCGCCCCTCTTACCGGTCTGGCTAAAGAATTTGTTGTTATCAGACTTCTGAAAAGTTCAATTTTCTGTGTTTTGGCTGTATTTTCTGTTGCTAAAATTTTGTTGTCTTTAAACTTGGTTGTGTGAGAAGGTACAGCATCTCCACCTATGCCTCCATCTTGGTGGAAGTCTGTTGCATTGTTTATGATAGCCATTGTGACCAGTATAAAGTTGTATCTCATTGTGGTTTTAATTTACATTTCTCTGATATCTGGTGATATTGAGCATCTTTTCATGTGTCTCTGCATCCTCTGTATGTCCTCCTTGGAGAAGTGTCTGTTCAAACCCTTTTCCCATTTTTAATTGGGTTATTTGTCTTCTTAGAGTGGAGTCATGTGAGTTCTTTGTATATTTTGGAGATTAAACTGTTGTCTGCAGTATCATTGGCAAATATGTTTTCCCAAAAAGGTGGTTGTCTTTTTATTTTAATACTGTTTTCTTTAGCCACACAGAAGCTTTTAATTTTGCTGAGATCCCATTTCTTTATTCTTTCTCTTATACTCTTTGCTCTAGGGGAAATATCAATAAGAGTGTTGCTGCATGAAATATCTGAGATTTTTCCTGCCAATGTTCTCCTCCAGGACTTTAATGGTTTCACAGCTTATATTTAATTCTTTTATCCACCTTGAATTTATTTTGGTGTATGGTATAAGTTGGTGCTCAAGTTTCATTTTTTGCACGTAGCTGTCCAATTCTCCCAATACCATTTGTTGGAGAGGCTATCTTTACCCTATTTTATGTTACTGCCCTCTTTGTCAAATATTAATTGACTGTAGAGAGTTGGGTTGATTTCTGGGCTCTTTGTTCTGTTTCATTCCTTTATGTGCCTGTTTTTATGCCAGTACCAGGCTGTTTTGATCATAGTGACCTTGTAATACAGTTTGATATCAGGTATTGTGATCCCTCCTACTTTGTTCTTCTTTCTCAAAATTGTAGCTACTATTCAGGGTAATTTATGTTTCCACATAAATTTTTGAAGTGTTTGTTCTATGTCTGTGAAATATGCCATTGGTACTTTAATAGGTGTTGCATTGAATCTGTAAATTGCTTTGGGTAGTATGGACATTTTGATGATGTTAATTCTTCCAATCTGTGAACACGGTATATGTTTCCATTTGTTTGTATCTTCCTTGATTTCTTTCTTCAGTGTTGTATAGTATTCTGCATACACGTTTTTTACCTCCTTAGTTAGGTTTATTCCCAGATATTTTATATTTCTTTTTGCTATATTGAATGGGATTTTTTCCCTTGATTTCTGCTTGTGCTGATTCATTATTTGTATACAAAAGTGCCTTTGATATCTGGATATTGACTTTGTAACCTATTGTTTTACCAAATTCATGTATTAGTTCGAGCAGTTTTTGAGTAGAATCTATAGGATTTTCCATGTACACTATCATGTCATCTGCAAACAATGACAGTTTTGTTTCCTCCTTTCCTATTTGGATGCCTTTTATTTCCTTTTCTTGCCTGATCGCTGTGGCTAAAACTGCCAATACTATATTGAATAGAAGTGGTGAAAGTGGACATCCTTGTCTTGTTCATGATCTTAGTGGGAAAGATTATAGTTTTTGCCCATTGAGTATGATGTTGGCTATAGGTCTCTCATATGTGGCCTTTATTATATTGAGGAATGCTACTGCTATTCCCACTTTGCTGAGTGCCTTTATCATAAATGGGTGTTCTGCCTTATAGAAAGCTTTTCCCGCATCTATTGATATGATCATGTGATTTTTGTTTTTGCTTTTGTTTATGTGATGTATTACATTTACTGATTTGTGAATATTGAACCATCCTTGCATCCTTGCATCCTTGGGATGAATCCCACTTGGTCATGGTGTGTGATCTTTTTGATTTATTGTTGGATGCTATTTGCCAATATTTTGTTGAGGATTTTAGTGCCTATGTTCATCAGCAATATTGGCCTGAAGTTTTCTTTCTTTGTTGTGTCTCCGTCTGGTTTTGGAATTAGGATGATGCTGGCTTCATAAAAAGAGTTTGAGAGTTTTCTATCATTTAAATTTTAAAAAATATTTTATTTATTTATCTTTAGAGGGGAAGGCAAGGAGAGAAAGGAAAATATCAATGTATAGTTGGCTCTGGCGAGTCCTCTCCTGGGAACGAGCCTGCAACCCAGGCATGTGCCCTGACTGAGAATCGAATTTCGATTGTGTGGTTCACAGGTCATGCTCAATTGACTGAGCTACATGAGCCAGGGCCTATTTTGAATTTT
Source organism: Artibeus jamaicensis (assembly GCF_021234435.1). Lineage (NCBI taxonomy): Eukaryota > Metazoa > Chordata > Mammalia > Chiroptera > Phyllostomidae > Artibeus > Artibeus jamaicensis. The sequence goes on from NW_026521846.1 coordinate 3,029,728, forward strand.
GTGGAATAGTCTGTGAGGAATAGGAGTTACCACTTCCTTAAATGCTTTGCAGAATTCTCCTGTGAAATCATCTGGACCAGGGCTTTTGTGTGATGGGAGTTTTTTGATTATTGCTTCAATTTCATCTGCTGTTATTGGTCTGTTCAGGTTTTCTGCTTCTTTTTCATTGAGTTTTGGAAGATTATATTTTTCTAGAAATTTGTCCATTTCCCCTAGGTTTTCAAATTTGTTGGCATATAGTTCTTCATAGTAATTTCTTACAATCCCTTCTATTTCTGTGGTATCAGTTGTAATCTCTCTTCTTTCATTTCTGATTGTGTTTATTTGTGTCCACTCTCTTCTTTTCTTAATGAGCCTACTTAAAGGCTTGTCTATTTTGTTTATCTTTTCTAAAAACTACCTCCTGGATTTATTGATCCTTAGAATTGTGTTTTTAGTCTCTATGTCATTTAATTCTGCTCTGATCTTGGTTATTTCCTTCTTTCTACTTGCTCTGGGCTGTCTTTGTTGTTGTTCCTCAAGTTCCTGTAGGCATAGGATTAGGTTGTTTGTTTGAGCTGTTTCTATTTTCTCTAGGTAGGCCTGTATTTCTATGAACTTCCCTCTGAGGACTGCCTTCGCTGTGTCCCATAAGTTTTGGGTTGTCATGAGTTTGTTTTCATTTGTTTCCAGAAACTTTTTGATTTCTTCCCTAATTTCATTCTTGACCCATTTGTTGTTTTAGTAGCATACCATTCAGTCTCCATGTTTTTGGGTGCTTTGGGTTTTTTCCTTTGGGGTTGGTTTTCAATTTCAGTCCCTTGTGGTCAGAGAAAATGCTTTGTATGATTTCAATTTTCTTGAATTTGTTGAGGCTTGTTTCATGTCCTATTATGTGGTCTATCTTTGAAAATGTTCCATGTGCATTTGAGAAGAGTGTGTATTTAGCTTCTTTGGGTTGAAGGACTTTATATATATCAATTAAGTCAATTTCATCTAGGGTGTTGTTTAATGCCACAATATCTTTGTTGATATTTTTTGAAAGATCTGTCCATTTTTGACAGTGGAGTGTTAAAATCCCCTACTTTAATTGTGTTGCCATCAATATCTTTCTTGAATTCCTCTAAGATATTTTAAAAATATATTTGGGTGCTTCTATGTTGGGTGCATATACATTTATGATATGAATGTCTTCTTGGTGGATTCTTTCCTTGATTATAATGAAGTGACCTTCTGGGTCTCTCTTTATGGCTCCTTTTTTGAAGTCTATTTTGTCTGATATGAGAAGTGCTACCCTGGGTTTTTTTTCTTTTCGGTCTGCTTGGAAAATTTGTTTCCAGCCTTTCACTTTTAGTCTGTGATGGTCTTTTGTCCTGAGGTGGGTCTCTTGTAGGCAGTATATGTGTGGGCCATGCTTTCTTATCCATTCAGCTATTCTGTGTCTTTTGATTGGAGCATTTAACTCACTTACATTTATTTTTATTATTAATAGGCACTTATTCATAACCATTTTTGTAACTGTGATCCTCTCTGTCTCTCTCTTTTCCTTCCATTCCTTAAAGCAGTCCTTTTAGTATTTCTTGTAGAGCTGGTTTGGTGGAGGCATATTCTTTTAGACTCCTTTTGTCTTGGAAACTCTTTATTTGGCCATCTATCTTGATTGAGAGCCTTGCTGGGTAAAGTAGCCTTGGTTGTAGGCCTCTGGTTCTCATCACTTGGAATATTTCTTGCCATTCTCTTCTTGCTTGGAGTGTTTCCATTGAGAAGTCAGTAGCTAACCTTATTGGGGCTCCCTTGTATGCTACTTCTTTTTTTTCTCTTGCTGCCTTTAAGATTCTCTCTTTGTTTTGGAATTTTGACATTTTATTGATGATGTGTCTTGAAATGGGTCTCTTTGAGTTCCTCTTGATTGGGACTCTCTGTGATTCCTGGAGTTGTGTGACTTTTTTTCTCATCATATTAGGGAAATTTTCTTTCATTACTCTTTCAAATAGGTTTTCTATCACTTGTTCTTCTTTTTCTCTTTCTAATATCCCAATTATTCACATATTATTATGAATAACTCATAATAATATATTGTCTTGCATTTCTCTTTACCTCTCTTCATTCTTTCTGAGACTCTTCTCCTTTTCTTCCTCTTTCTGTGAGGTTTTTCTACTTTGTTCTCCAACTCACTGATTCAATCTTCTGCTTCATCGATTCTACTTTTGATACCTTCTACTGTGTTGTTCAATTCAAAAATTGTAGTCTTCATTTTCTCTTGTCCCTTGCTGATAGTTTCTATTTCCTTTTTCATGTTGATATAGTTTGTGGTGAGTTCACTGTATCTCCCCTGTAGTTTCTGGTAGCTCATTGTGAGCTCTTTGAACTTCCTGATAACAAGTGCTTTGAATTCAATATCTGATAGTTGACTTGCCTCTATTTAATCTAACATTTTTTTTGCAACTTCTGTCTTTTCTTTCATTTTGGGATTTTTCTTTGTCTTCCCATTGTTTGTGGGACTCTTGTTATTTTTAGCTTCTAAAATTGATCTATTCTGACTCCCTGGGTACATGGTGTGAACTTTTGTGGTAGAATACCTGTGAAATTCAGTGGTGCTGTCTCTTTCAGGTATCTTGATGTTCTCCACTTCCCCTCTGCTGTGTGTGTGTGTGTGTGTGTGTGTGTGTGTGTGTGTGTGTGTGTGATCAGTTGGAGGGGAGGCAATGTCGTTTATAGCAGGAGAAGAGTACTTTATGATATTTACAGTCATAACCAGTAGAGAAGAGATAGAAGATATTTAGGCTATATATAGTGTTAAGTGTGATCTTCAATTCAAGTTGCCACTTTTATGAAAGGATGGACAAAAGATAAATCTCTTGTTGGGGAGGGAAGGCTTGTGAGTTGGATTTAGAAAGCAGTAAGTTTGCAGGTGGTCAGATTTTTAGGTAAGGTGAGAGTAAAAAAATAGTAAATAGGTGTAGCATTTGAGCAAATAGAGTTAATTATTCCAGTAATAGAATCCAGGAACCTGTAAAGTGGGCTAAGATCCAGAAGATTTGTTGTGAAGTATTTACAGTTGTATAGAACAACTATTATTTACAATAATATTAGAGCCACAATCATATGACAGACTATGTGATCTGTCTGAATAGGGGGTATAGAGCTTTGGGTAGTGTGCTAAAGGAAAACAAGTGACGTGAAGTATAGAAAATTAGCTATACACTGTGGAGGAAAGAACAGAGGAAATCTGTCAAATAATACAATATAACCACCCAAGACTAAGAAGCCTATACAGAAAGAGGAGCAATGCAGAGATACTATTAAAATATAAAAGAAGTGAGAGTAATGAAAAAAATATGCAGCAACTTGTGGCTTCTCTGCTATAGCAAAGTGAAATTTTTCTCTCTGTCTCTATTGTTGAGATGTCCTTTCTTTGGGTTCTACTCTGGTCTTTTCACAGTTCCCAGTTGTTTGTGTCTCTTGTGGGTAAAAGAAAACAAAGCAACAAACAAACAAACAAAATAAAACAAAACAAAACGCAGGAGAAGGGAGGAAAAAGCGATGTTTGGGAAGAAAGGAAGAAGGACTAAAACAGGAAAAAAGAAAGGAGAGGAACAAAGTATTAAAAGATAGAGCAATAATAAAATTTAAAATATATAAGATTACTAAAAACAAAACAAAACAAAAACTTTCCTTGTTGGTTTTAAACTGTCCAAACCAGTTTTTCTGGTTGAAGCAGGACCTCTTTGTGGGCTGAGGTGCAGGCCTGTGCACCAGCCAGGCTACCAGACTTGGGTGCAAGCGCCCACGTACCCTCCAGGCTGCCTGGGTTCCATGGGATCTGGCAGGGTCCTTCCCAGTCCTGTGGCGGGATTCAAATGCTTCCACCCCTCCTCTGAATCACTGCCTGGCTGGGTAGGAAGCAAGCCAAGCTGCAGTCGCAGAACACCTCAGTCCACTTTCCAAAAAAATCTTCTCCTGAAAGCCTGCCTCTAAGCCCAGCCCAATCTCCAGCCAGACCAATACCACAATGGGACTCTCAATTCTCCCTGGCTGGCAACCACAGAGTCTGCAGTTGATCACGGCCCTTTGTCCTTGTTACCCTCTGTGTAAACTCAAGCAGACAGGCCTCTGCCTGGCATTGCTTAGATGGGGAGGGAGGGACCTGATGACCGGTGCTGGTCGCCTACCAAGGCTGCTGGGTGCCCGGGCTCCCATGGAAGCTATCTCCAGCGCTAGTTCCAGACCAATGCCTCTGAACCCCCACCAGCTGCAGTGGTGGCAGCACCAGGGCCACCTGGCCAGGGGCGCTGGCCCTGCTGCCACCGCTTCTGTCTCCACTCAACTCCCCAGATCCCACTGACCCGCTGCTGACCAGTCCCTCAGGGTCTGTCACAATCTCTTGTCTCTCAATTTTATAAATGCTTGGGAACTGTTCGTTGATTGAGCTGTTCCTCAGTAGATCTGCCAGGATTTTCTCTCATGTGTATGTGAGCTGGAATCTGCTCTGTCCTACTCTGTTGCCATCTTCTAATCTCTCTCCCCTGTCATTAGTATTATAATAAGGATCGTGTTGAATCTATAAATTGCTATTAGAAGAATGGGCATTTTTTTAAAATAATTTATTTTAATTGTTGTTCAAGTACAATTCTCTGTCTTTTACTCTGATCCCCACCCACCCCCTGCAGTGCTCCCCACCTCCTTCCTATTTCCACCACCCCTAGTTTTTGTCCATGTGTCTTTTTACTTGTTCCTGTAAAACCTTCCCCTTGTCCCCTGAAATTCCCTCATCTCTCCCCTCTGGTCCCTGTCAGCCTGTTCTCTATTTGAGTGTCTTTGGTTATATTTTGTTTGCTTGTTTGTTTTGTTGTTCAGGTGCCTGTTAAAGGTGAGATCATATAGTATTTGTCTTTCACCACCTGGCTTATTTCACTCAGCATAATGCTTTCCAGTTCCATCTGTGCTGTTGCAAAGTGTAGAAGCTCCTTTCTTTCTGTGCATAGAATTTCATTGTGTAAATGTAACATGGTTTTTAGACCCATTCATTTACTGATGGACACATAGGCTGCAGCCAGTACTTGGCTATTGTAAATTGTGCTGCTAAGAACATTGGGTGCATATGTTCTTTTGGGTTGGTATTTCAGTGTTCTTAGGATATAATCCTAGCAGTGGAATGGCTGGGTCAAAGGCAGATCCATTTTTAGTTTTCTGAGAAAATTCCATACTGTTTTCCATAGTGGTTGTACCAGTCTGCAATCCCACCAACAGTGAACTAGGGTTCCCTTTTCTCCACAACCTCTCCAACACTTGTTTGTGGCTTTGTTTATGATGGCCATTCTGACCAGTATAAAGTTGTATCTCATTGTGGTTTTAATTTGCATCTCTTGGATAGCTAGCGATATTGAGCATCTTTTCATGTGTCTCTGGATCCTCTGTATGTGTTCCTTGGGAAAGTGTCTGTTCAAGTCCTTTTCCCATTTTTAATTGGGTTATTTGTCTTCTTAGAGTGGAGTCATGTGAGTTCTTTGTATATTTTGGAGATTAAACTGTTGTCTGCAGTATCATTGGCAAATATGTTTTCCCATATGATTGGTTCACTGTTTATTTTAATTCTCTTTTCTTTAGCCATACAGAAGCTTTTGATTTTGATGAGGTCCCATTTGTTTATTCTTTCCTTTATGTCCCTTGCTCTAGGGGACATATCAGTAAAAATTTTGCTGCATGGAATATGAGATTTTCCTGCCTACGTTCGCCTCTAGGACTTTAATGGTGTCATGGTTTATATTTAATTATTTTATCCACCTTGAATTTATTTTTGGGTATGGTGTAAGTTGGTGATTGAGTTTCTTTTTTTTTTTTTTGCATGTTGCTGTCCAGTTCTCCCAACACCATTTGTTGAACAGGTTATTTTTACTCCATTTTATATTGCTGTCCCCTTTGTTGAATATTAACTGACCGTATAGACTTGAATTTATTTCTGGGCTCTCTGTTCTGCTCCACTGCTCCATGTGCCTATTCTTTTTTTAAAAATTTTATTTAGTTATTTTTCTTTTTCTTTTTTAAAAAATTTTATTTAGTTATTTTTCAAGTACAGTTTTTTGTCTATTTTTCCCATCCCAGCCTCCCCCGCCCCTTGCTCCCCACCTCCCTCCCATTTCCACCCCCCTTAGTTCTCATCCCTGTGTCCTTCCTATTTGTTCCTCCAAATCCCTCCCCCTTTTCCCCCTTAACTTCCCTTCCTTCTCCCCTCTGGTCACTATCCCCTTGTTCTCTATTTCAGTGTCTTTATTTTTTTTTTCTTCTTGCTTGTTTGTTTTGTTGTTTAGCTTCCTGTTAAAGGTGAGATCATATGGTATTTGTCTTTTAGCACCTGGCCTATTTCACTCAGCATAATGTTTTCCAGTTCCATCCATGTTGTTGCAAAGGGTAGTAGCTCCTTCTTTCTCTCTGCAGCATAGAATTCCATTGTGTATATGTACCACAATTTTTGGATCCATTCATTTACTGATGGGCACCTAGGTTGCTTCCAACTCTTGGCTATTGTAAATTGTGCTGCTATGAACATTGTGGTGCATAGATTCTTTGAAATTAATGTTTTAGGATTCTTAGGATATAATCCCAGCAGTGGAATTGCTGGGTCAAAAGGCAGGTCGATTTTTATTTTTCTGAGAAAATTCCATACTGTTTTCCAACATTTGTTGTTTGTTGCTTTGTTTATGATAGCCATCCTGACTGGTGTAAAGTGGTATCCCACTGTGGTTTTAATTTGCATCTCTCTGATAGCTAGTAATATTGAGCATCTCTTCATGTGTCTCTGGATGTTCTCTATGGCCTCCTTGGAGAAGTGCCCGTTCAAGTCCTTTTCCCATTTTTTAATTGGGTTATTTGTCTTCTTAGAGTGGGGTTGTGTAAGTTCTTTGTATATTTTGGAGATTAAACCATTGTCTGAGGTATCATTGGCAAATATGTTTTCCCATACAGTTGGTTGTCTTGCTAATTTAATACTATTTTCTTGAGCCATGCAGAAGCTTTTTATTTTGATGAGATCCCATTTGTTTATTCTTTCCTTTATATTCCTTGCTCTAGGGGACATATCAGTAAAAAAGTTGCTGCATGAAATATCTGAGATTTTTTTGCCAATATTCTCCTCTAGGACTTTAATGGTTTCAAGGCTTATATTTAAGTGTTTTATCCACCTTGAATTTATTTTGGTGTATGGTGTAAGTCTGTGCTCAAGTTTCATTGTTTTGCACGTAGCTGTCCAGTTCTTCCCAACACCATTTGTTGAAGAGGCTATCATTACTCCATTTTATGTTACTGCACCCTTTGTTGAATATTAATTGACCGTATAGACTTGAATTTATTTCTGGGCTCTCTGTTCTGTCCACTGCTCCATGTGCCTATTCTTATGCCAATACCAGGCTGGTTTGACTACAGTGGCTTTTAATACATTTTGGTATCAGGTATTGTGATCTCTCCTACTTTGTTTTTCTTTCTCAAAATTGCAGCAGCTCTTTGGTGTAATTTATGGTTCCATATAATTTTTTGAAGTGTTTGTTCTATATATGTGAAATATGCCATTGGTACTTTAATAGATATTGTATTTATTCTGTAAATTGTTTTGGGTGGTATGGACATTTTGATTATTTTGGTTCTTCTGATCCATGAACACAGTGTATGTTTTCATTTGGTTGTGTCTTCCTTGATTTCTTTCTTCATTGTTGTGTAGTTTTTTGCATACAGGTCTTTTACCTTCTTGGTTAGGTTTATTCCTAGGAATTTTATTTTCCTTGTTGCTCTAGGAAGTCATATTTTTTCTTGATTTTTGTTTCTGCTGTTTCATTGTTGATATACAAAAATGCCTTTGATTTCTGGATATTGACTTTGTATCCACTATTTTGCCAAATTCATTTATGAGGTCAAGCTGTTTTTTGTTGGAGTCAGTAGGATTTTCTATGTACACTCTCATGTTATCTGCAAACAATGGCAAATTTGTTTCCTCTTTTCCAATGTAGATGCCTTTTATTTTCTTTTCTTGTCTGATCACTGTGGCTAAAGCTCCAATACTGCATTGAATAGAAGTGGTGAAAGTGGAAAACATTGTCTTGTTCCTGATCTTAGTGGAAAAGCTGTTAGTATTGTCCATTGAGTTTGATGTTGTCTGTAGGTCTGTCACATACGGCCTTTATTATGTTGAGAAATGTTCTGTCTATTCCCACTATGCTGAGTGGTTTTATCATAAATGGGTGCTATTCCTTATCAAATGCTATTTCTGCATCTATTGTATGATCATGTGGTTTTTATCTTTGCTTTTGTTTTATGTGATGTATTACGTATACTGATTTTTGAATATTGAACCATCCTTGCATCCCTGGGATGAATCCCATTTGGTCACGGCATATGATCTTTTTAATGTATTGCTGGATGCAATTGGCCAATATTTTGTTGAAGATTTTAGCATCTATGTTCATAGGTGATATTGGCCTTAAGTTTTCTTTCTTCGTTGTGTCTTTATCTGGTTTTGAGATTAGGATAATGTCAGCTCCATAAAAAGAGTTTGGTAGTTTTTCATCTTTTTTCACTTTTTGGAATAGTCTGTGAAGCATAGGGGTTAGCTCTTCCTTAAATGCTTTGTAGAATTCTCCTGTGAAACCATCTGGTCCAAGGCTTTTGTGCGTCAGAAGTTTTTTTTTTTTTTTTTTTTTTAAGATTTTATTTATTTATCTCTAGAGGGGAAGGGAAGGAAAGAGGGAGGAAAATATCAGTGTATGATTGCCTCTTGTGTGTCCCCTGCTGGGAACTGGCCGGCAACCCAGCCATGTGCTCTGACCTGGAATTGAACCATGATCCTTTTGTTCACAGGCTCACGCTCAATCCACTGTGCTACACCAGCCAGGGCAGGAGGTTTTTTTTTTTTTTACTGCTTTAATTTCATCTGCTGTTATTGGTCTGTTCAGGCTTTCTGCTTCTTCTTCAGTGAGGTTTGGAAGATTATATTTTTCTAGAAATATGTCCATTTCACCTAGGTTTTTAAGTTTCTTGGTATACAGTTTTTCATAATAATTTCTTACAATCCTTTGTATTTCTGTGGTATTAGCCGTAATCTCTCCTCTTTCATTTCTGACTGTGTTTATTTGGGTCCTTTTTGTTTTTTTCTTGATGAGCTTACTTGAGGGCTTGTGGATTTTGTTTATCTCTTCAAAAAACAACCTCCTGGATTCACTGATCCTTAGAATTGTGCTTTTAATCTCTATGTCATTTAATTCTTCTCTGATATGTATTTCCTTCCTTCTACTTGCTCTGGGCTGTCTTTGTTTCTGTTCCTTGTGTTCTTGTAGGCTTAGGGTTAGGTTGTTTGTTTGAAGTGTTTCTATCTTTTTTAGGTAGTCCTGTGTTGCTATGAACTTCCCTCTCAGGACTGCCTTTGCTCTCTCCCATAAATTTTGGGTTCATTTTTCTTGAGTTTGTTGAGGCTTGTTTTGTGTCCTATCATGTGATCTATCTTTGAGAATGTTCCATGTACATTTGAAAAGAATATGTATTTAACTTCTTTGGGATGAAGGGCTTTATATATATCATTTAAGTTCATTTGATCTAGGGCATAGTTCAATCTCAAAATATCTTTGTTGATATTTTGTTTGGAAGATCTGTCCATTTTTGATAGTGGGGTGTTAAAGTCCCCAACTATAACTGTGTTGCTGTCAATATCTCTGTTGAAATCCTTTAAGGTTTTCTTTATATATTTGGGTGCCCCTATGTTTGGTGCATATATATTTATGATGTTAATGTTTTCTTGGTAAATTCTTCCCTTGAGTATTATGAAGTGATCTCTGGGTCTCTCTTTATTGCCCTTTTTTGGAAGTCTGCTTTGTCTGAGATGAATATTTCTACCTTTACTTTTTTGTGTGTGTTTGTTGAAAAATTTGTTTCCAGACCTTTATTTTCAATCTGTGTAAGGCTTTTGTCCTGAGGTTGGTTTCTTGTAGGCAGCATAATGTGGGTCATGCTTTCTTATCCATTCAGCTATTCTATGTCTTTTGATTGGAGAATTAATTCACTTATGTTTAAGGTTATTATTGATAGGTACTTATTCATTGCCATTTTCATACCTGTGTTCCTCTTTACCTCTCTGTGTTCCTTCCTTTCCTTAGAGCAATCCCTTTAGCATGTTTTGCAGAACTGGTTTTGTGGATGTGTATACTTTTAGACTTCTTTAGTCTTGGAAGCTCTTTATTTGGTTTTCTATCTTGATTGAGAGCCTTGCTGGGTAAAGAAGCCTTGGTTGTAGGCCTCTGGTTCTTATTAGTTGGAATGTTTCTTGCCATTGTCTTTTGTCTTTAATTGTTTATATTGAGAAGTCAGCTGCTAATTTTTTCAGGGCTCCCTTGTATGTTTATTACTATTTCTCTCTTGCTGCCTTTAAGATTCTCTCCTTGTCTTGAAATTTTGCTATTTTGATTATGATGTGTCTTGAAGTGGGCCTCTTTGGGTTCTGCTTGATTGGGACTCTCTGTGTTTTCTGGATTTGTGTGACTTTCTCTCTCATCAACTTAGGGAAATTTTCCCTCATTATTTTTTCAAACAGGTTTTCTATCTCTTGTTCTTCTTTTCCTTCTCCTATTTCTATTATACAGATAGATTTAAATTTCATATTGTCTTGTATTTCTCTTAATCTCTCTTTATTCTTTCAGAGCCTCTCTTCCTTTTCTTGCTGTTTCTGGGTGTTTTTCTTCTTTGTCCTTCAACTTGCTGATCCACTCTTTACTTCATCAATCCTGCTTTTGATTTTTTCTACTGTGTTCTTAAGTTTAGAAATTTTATTCTTCATTTCATTTTGGTTATTGTTGATAGTTTCTATCTCCTTTTTCATGTTAACATAGTATGCAGTGAGTTCACTGTAGTTTCTGGTAGTGCATTTTGAACTTATTGAGCTTCCTGATAAACATTGCTTTTAACTCAGTATCTAATAATTTAGTTGCCTCTCTTTCATGTAGCATTCTTTCTGAGGCTTCCTCCTTTCCTTTCATTAGGGATTGTTTCTTTGTCTTCCCATTGTTTGTGAGAGTCTTCTTGTTAGCTTAAGCTTTTTAAATTAATCTCTTCTGGCTCTCTGGGTTTATGGTATGAATTTTTGTAGTGGAATACATGTGAGATTCAGTGGTTTTGTCTCCTTGATCTCCCAGGTTCACTGGTCTTGGGCTATTTTTTAAGTTGGCTCTGTATTTGTCTGTGGGTTTTGATTGTTGTTGGGTCTTTCTTTGGTGGGTCCTTCTCACGAGCTGGTGAACTGAGGGTCACTCTGTCTACCACTGCTTGTATTTTGTTGTGCTGGTGAGGGCAGTTTGTGTTGAAGCTTGTTCTTCTGTATGTACAATGTTTTGAGGATTCTCTTTTGCCCTTGTTCAGTTGTTTGTACTGGGTAGTTTCTCCACTCTTTAGTTATATTTCCAGATAGGTCATGGATGGGGGTTTGTGTAATTTCCACTTTCTCCTTCACCTTCTTTTGTTGTTATCTTTTGGTGGTTCCTCTGTTATGGGGTTTCCTTTTCCAGTGGGTATCCTGGTGTTCATCACTTCCACTCTTTTTTTGCAATCAGTTTGAGGGACAAAGCAAAATGGTTTAAGATAGCAAAAGAATATTCTATGATATTTACAGTAGCAGCCATAAATATCTCTATTCTATTTACAGTAGAGAAGAGATAGGAGAGCCTTTGGTATGTGTAGTGTTAACCATGATATTCTACCTAACTAGCCACATTTTAGAAAGGATGGAAAGAAGATAAGATTCTTTTTTAAAAATTTTTTATTGATTATGCTGTTACAGTTGGTCTATTCCCCCTTTCATTCCCCTCCACCCTACCCCCCATCCCCACCATTACCCCCCCCTTTAGTTTATGACCATGTGTCTCAAGTTCTTTAGATTCTATATTTCCCATACTATTCTTGCCCCCCCATCTATTTTCTATCTACTGTCTATGCTACTTATTTTCTGCACCTTCTCCCCCCTTCTCCTCCTCCCACTCCCCTGTTGCTAACCCTCCTTGAGATTCTTTGGGGAGGGAAGGATTGTGAGTTGGATCTAGAAAGCAGTGAGGTTGTGGGAGGTCAAGTTCTGAGGAAAGGTGAGAGTAAAGGATAGTAAATAGGTTTAGTGTGTGAGAGAATAGCATTAACCACTACAGTAATAGAGTTCAGGAAACTGTGAAGTGGGCTAAGATTCAGTAGGTGTGTTATGAAATATTTACAATTGCATGGAACAGCTATTATTTACAATAATATTAGTGCAATGATCATATGACCAAATCTATGTGATCTATATAATAAGAATAGGGAGTATAGTACCTTGAGTAGTGTGCTAAAGGAACACAAATTATGTGAAGGACAGTAAATTAGAATACACTGAGAAAGAGAGAACAGGGGCCACCTGTCAAATGATATGCTATAACCAGCCAAGCAAAGCAGACTATATAGAATGAAGAGGAATAAAAAAATTACTATTGAAATAAAAGATGTAAGAATAATGAATGAAAACAATAATACAAAAATGCAATACTTGCAGGTTCTATGTAATAGCAATGTGAAATTTGTCTTATTGTCTCAACTGTTGGGATGTCTCCTTTTTTAGGTTCAACGGTGGTCTTTTTACAGTTCCAGGTGTTTGTGTCTACTTGTGGGTATTTTTTTAAAAAGCAGAATGGAGGAAGATGAAATAAAATTGGAAAGAAAGAAGGAATAAAACAAGAAAGAAGGAAAGAAAGAAAAAGGTTATTGAAAAATAAAACAATAATAAAATTAAAAAAATAAAAGATTACTTAAAAAAAAAAACCTCATTGGTTTCAAGCTGGCCAAACTGGTTTTTCTGGTCTTGCTGGCTGCAGTAGTCTGAGGAAAATTGGTATGGCTTTTCTCCCTTTCTGATGTACACTCAGTGTGTCTTGAGGGCACTCTCCCCAGAGCATCTGGCGCCTCTCCCTGGTCCTTTGGGTGTGGGATCCAGTTCTTCCTCAGAGTGCTCTTTCCCCAGCATTACTGCTGAGGGGTGGGGTGCAGGCATGTGTGCTTGGCCAGGCTGCCTCCATTCCACTGGTTTGGGTACAAACCCTTCTCAGTGCTATGGGGGTGCACAAGGCCTTCCATGCAACTTTGGGGTTGTTGCCGAGCTGGGTGCGGAGTAGGCTGAGCGGCTGTTGTAGGAGACCTCCCCAAAGAATTTTTCTTTAAGAAATTCTTCCTACTCAAGCCTGCTGCTCTGTACAGCCCAATTCTCCAGCCAGACCCGTGACTATCGGGGTCAGTGTCCATCACTGTGGGACTCTCAACTCTCCCAAGCCAGTGACCACAGACTTCTCGGGTGATCACAGCCCCCGTGTTCACTGCAGGTGTTTGCCTCTTTGTCCTTATTCCTCTCTCTGCACCTTCAAGCAACCAGGTGTCTCCTGGTGCTGCTTAAACCTTATTTGGCTGGGGAGGGAGGGAGCAGTTGACCTGGCTCTCTCCCAAGGACTCTGTGGCAAACCTGGTGGTGGGCACCGGGCCTGGGACTACAGTCGCCTTGGTCCCCGAGCTAGTCCCTGGGACCTTATTGTCCTGAAGCACTCTCCTTACTGTCTGTTTTTTCAGTATCTGCTACAATTTTCGGTTTCTTATTTTCATATATGCTGGGGTACTATTGGCTGTTTGCTTTGTTCCTCCATAGATCGGCTAGGGTTTTCCCCAGGTGTTAGGGGAAGTGGAATCTGCTCCTTCCTACCCCATCGCCATCTTCGTCCTTCAATATGGGCATTTTGATTATGTTAATTCTTCCAGTCCATGAATATAGTATATGCTTTCATTTATTTGTATCTCAACTTTTTCTTCAGTGTTGTATAGTTTTCCAAGTATAGGTCGTTTACGTGCTTGGTGAAGTTTATTTTAAGTACTTTATTTTTCTTGTTCCTATAGGAAATGAAATTTTCCCCTAATTTATGATTCTGATATTTCATTATTGGTGTACAAAAATGCCTTTTATTTCTGAATATTGACTTTGTATCCCCCTGTTTTGCTAAATTCACTTATTAAGTTGAGTAGTTTTTTGGTGGAGTTTATAGAGTTTTCTATGTACATTATCATGTGATCTGCAAACAATCACAATTTTACTTCCTCTTTTCCAATTCATATGCCTTTTATCTCTTTATCTTGTCAGATAGCTGTGGCTAGAACTACCAATAATATTTTGAATGGAAGTGGTAAAAGAGACACTCCATTTTGTTCTTGATCTTAGTAGGAAAGCTTCTAGTTTTTGCCTGTTGAGTATGATGTTGGCTCTAGGTTTCTTGTGTATGGCCTTTATTATGTTGAGGTATGCTCCCTGTATTCCATCCAACTCTACTGTGTGTTTTTATGGTAAATTTGTGTTGTACCTTATCAAATGCTTTATCTGCAGCTATTGATATGATCATGTGATTTTGGTCTTTCCTTTTTTATGCAAGGTATTACATTTATTGATTTGCAAATATTGTACCATCTCTTGTAGGTAGTATATGTGTGGATCATGTTTTTTTTTTTATCCATTCAGCTACCCTGTGTTTTTTGATTGGAGCATTTATTCCATTTATGTTTAAGGTTATTGTAGATAGGTACTTATTCGCTGCTATTTTTTTCACTTTGTATTGTGTTCCTGTCTCTCTCACTCTTTTTCTTGTCCTTCTTAAAGCAGTCCCTTTATTATTTCTTGCAGTGCTGGTTTGGTGGAGGTATATAATATTAGCCTTGTTATTACTGGAAAACTCCTTATTTCACCTTCCATTTTACTTTATTTTATTTATTTATTTATTTAAATATATTGTATTGATTATGCTAATACAGTTATCCCATTTCCTTCCCTTTATTCCCCCTCCACTTGCACCCCCTCTTCCACCTGCTTTCCCACCCTGAGTTCATGTCTATGGATCATACATATAAGTTCTGTGTCTTCTACATTTACTACACTATTCTTAATTTCACCCTGTCTATTTTGTACCTACTATATATGCTACTTATTCCCTATATCTTTTCACACATTCTCCCCTCACCACTAATAACCCTCTATGTAATCTCCATTTCTGTGATTCTGTTCCTGTTCTAGTTGTTTGCTTAGTTTGTTTC
Organism: Artibeus jamaicensis; assembly: GCF_021234435.1. Classification (NCBI taxonomy): domain Eukaryota; kingdom Metazoa; phylum Chordata; class Mammalia; order Chiroptera; family Phyllostomidae; genus Artibeus; species Artibeus jamaicensis. The sequence continues at coordinate 3,044,812 of NW_026521846.1, forward strand.
TGTGTTTGTTTTTGTTTAGGTTCAATTGTTGATAGTTTTGAGTATGTTGTTATTTTATGGTTCATATTTTTGATCTTCTTTTTCTTAGATAAGCCCCTTTAACGTTTCATATCATAAGGGCTTGGTGATGATGAACTCCTTTAACTTGAAAGTTTTGCTGGATAGAGTAATCTTGGATGGAGTTCCTTGCCTTTCAGGACTTCAAATACTTCTTTGCAGTTCCTTCTTGCCTCTAAGGTCTCTTGAGAAATCAGGTTTTTGTCTTTTTTTTATTGTTGTTTAAGTACAGTTTTCTTTCCTCCACCCACTGCTCCTTACCACCCCATCCCTCCTGGCCTCCTTTCCCCATTTCCACGCGCCCTTGTTATTGTCCACATGTCCTTTATAATTGCTTCTGTAAACTTTAGGTATTCACCAGGGCAGGGCAACCCACATCACTCTATCTTGGTCCTGTTGTGGGAGGGGTGTGAGGAAACAATGCTGCTTGCATGGCTCTCAGCTGCCTTTTAGTAACTTCCTCAGCTACCCACATGCAAATTGGGCTCTTCTGGCGTTGATTTCCAGCTGGGTGGGTTTGTGTACATTCTAGGACCCTGTGGGTCTCTCCAACAAGCTCTACCATGAGGCTGGGAATTTTTCCTGCCATCCCAACCACCACAGGTTTTTTCTTTCAGCGGTTTTGAGGCTTTATATCCCCATGCTGGAACCCTGGGTTGTGCTGTCCATTTTGTGCCCAAGTTTTTACTTTCAGTTTATCTGTATGCAAATGTGGGACCACCTGGTCCCACCAGCAGCCACCTTGCCTCCAGCTGTAATCTTTCCTTGAGTCCTTTCTGCCCAGGCGGCCTGACTCCATCTCTGCTACTGGTCTGGATGAATGTTTCTTCCTTAACTCTTCGATTGTTGGACTTCCATACACTTTGATTTTCTGGCAGCTGTGGTTGTTTTTTGTTTTTAAATTTGTTGTTCTTTTTTTGGTTGTGGTAGGAGGCAAAGTGTATCTACCTGGGTCTCCATCTTGGCCTGAAGTCTCTCACCTTCCATTTTAAATGAAGGACTTACTGTGTAGAGTAGTCTTGGTTGCATACCTTTGCTTTTCATTACTTGGTATACTTGCCATTCCCTTCTGGTGTGTAGTGTTTGTGTTGAGAAATCAACTGCTTGCTTATTGGGGCTCCATTCTATGTTACTTCTTGTTTCTCTTTTACTGACTTTAAGATTCTCTCTTTGTCCCTGAATTTTGCCCTTTTAAATATGATGTGTCTTGGGGTGGGCCTCTTTGGGTTCATGTCCTTGGAACCCTCTGTGCTTTCTGGACTTGTGTGACTTTTTCTCTCATCAAATTAGAGAAGTTTTCTGTCATTGTTTTTTCAAACAGTTTTTCTATCTCGTTCCTCTTTTCCTTCTGGTATCACTATTGCATGGATAGTATTACATTTCATGTTGTCCTGCAGTTTCTTTATCCCTTTTTTTTTTGTCTTTTTCCGTTCTTTCTCTTTCTAGGAGTTTTTTCTACCTTGTCATCCAGCTTGCTCATTCAATACTCTGCTTCATCTAGCATGCTTTTGGCTCCTTCTACTATGTTCTTCAATTCAGAAATTGTATTTTTTATTTCCTCTTGGTTCTTTTTGATAGTTTCTATTTCTTTTATCATGCTGATATATTTTGCAGTAAGTTTCTCATAGTTTCCCAGTATTTTTTGGTAATTCTCAGTGAGTTCATTAAGCTTCCTTATAACCATTGTTTTGAACTCAGTATGTGATAGTTGACTTACCTCTATTTCATTTAGCACTCTTTCTGGAGATTCTTTCCTTTCAATTGGGGTTTATTTTTTGTCTTCCCATTTTAGGGGAGAGTCTTCTTGTTTGCTTCTGCTTCTTAAATTGATTTTCTTTGACTCCCTTGCTTTGTTGTGTGAACTGCTGTGGAGGAGACCTGTGGAATTCAGTGGTGCAGTCTCCTTGATCTTCTGAATTTGATGCTCTTGGGATGCCCTTTGTGCTGTTTATTTTGTCTTTGTGGGTACAATTGAAGTTCTTTTTTTTCTTCTCCTTCCTTCCTTCCTTCCTTCCTTCCTTCCTTCCTTCCTTCCTTCCTTCCTTCCTTCCTTCCTTCCTTCCTTCCTTCCTTCCTTCCTTCCTTCCACATCTATTTATGTGAGGCACCAAAGCAGCAGGAGGTTGCTCACACAGCTTTAGCCAAAGGAGGTAGTTACAACTCCTGAAACCAGGCAGAGCGGTTCCCAAGAATTTTGCTCTTCCTTTTCCAAGTTCTTGAGGTGCAAGGGAAGCTTAAGTTTTTGAAACTATTCTTTTTTATTGTATGCATTTAGTGCTGCAAGTTTCTCTGGCAGCAATACTTTTATCTGTGTCACACAAAGTTTGGTGTTATATTTTCATTTTTATTTTGTTCAATGAATTTTTAATTTCCATTGATGTGTACTATTTACAAGTGTGCTGTTTAGTTTTCAAGTATTTGGAGATTTTCCTGTTATCCTTCTGTTATTAATTTTTGGTTTGTTTTTTTATTGTGGTCAGAGAATACACTGTGATATCAGTCTGTTTAATTTGTTGAAGCTAGATTTATGGCTTAAGCTACTGTCTGTCTAGGTGTATATTCTGTGGGCACTGGAAAAGAATGTATTTTCTACTGATGAGTGTTTTATAAATGTTGAGTAGCTCCTGTTGATTGATGACATCTTCACCTGTTTTCAGCCTAGTTATTTTATCAATGGTTGAGAGGGGTACCTTTCAACCTTTTCAGTTATAATTGTTGGTTTGTCTTTTTCTCCTTTCAGTTCTGTAACTTTTTGCTTTGCCTATTTTGCAGCTCTGTTGTTTCGGTGCACACATTTTATTACTATATCTTCTTAGTAGACTGACTCCTTTATTATTAAATAATGTCTATCTTTGTCTTTGGTAACTATTTTTGCCCCAGTATCTACTTCATGTGATATTAATATAGTTACTCCTGCTTTCTTTGATTAATATTTGCATGATATATCCTTTTCCACTCTTTTACTTTCAATCTGCTTATATTGTTACACTTGAAGTAATTTCTTATATATTTGGATCACATTTTAAGTGTACTCTGTCAATCTCTGTTTTTAATTGATGTACTTAGTCCATTTACAGAATTATTTAATTTTATTCCAAATTAAAGTGTGATGAAAACTCATTTGATTGGCAGAAATGAAAACATCCAGGATATTATCTGATAGGGAGTTTAGAAAATCTGATTTTAACTTTCCAAACTCTGTTTTCCAAACAGATACATGAAAATTTAAACAGAAGCTGAGTGAGGCATATACTCAATTTTTCAGAGATGGTTCAGCTCTTGCTATGCAACACCAGGATTGCCCAAATTCTTGTTCTTATTTTTATGTGCTAGTCATCACAATTTACCTCCTGGGAATGAGAGGAATGTGGTGAATTCAAGATAAGCCTTCTTTTTTAAAAAAAAAATTATTTAGTCATTTTTCAAGTACAGTTTTTTGTCTATTTCTCCCATCCCACTCCCCCCACCCCGTGTTCCCCACCTCCCTCCAATTTCCTCCCCACCTAGTCCTCATCCCTGTGTCCTTCATACTTGTTCCTCAAAATCCCTCCCCTTCCCCCCCTAAATTCCCTTCCCTCTCCCCTCCGGTCACTGCCCACCTGCCCTCCATTTCAGTATCTTTGCTTCTATTCTGCTTGCTTGTTTGTTTTGTTGTCCAGCCCCCTGTCAAAGGTGAGATCATATGGTACTTGTCTTTCAACACCTGGCCTATTTCACTCAGCATAATGCTTTCCAGTTCCATCCATGTTGTTGCAAATGGTAGTAGCTCCTTCTTTCTCTCTGCTGCATAGAATTCCAAGATAAGCCTTCTTTTTTAAAGATGGATTTCCTTGTGGTCTCTTTATATGGACTTTGCTACTGGTTAAAACATTGCAGCTATTCTGTTGAGTGTCAGCAGACATGGGTTGGTGGACTGATATGCTAGCCTTATTTAAGTTCTCAATTTGTTACCTCTCTGAGGTAAAGGAAAAAATGCACAGAAAACATCCATCAGGTCACATTACTGCTGCAAATCTTCCGAGGTAGTTTTGCCTCATTGTGCTAATGAAGGGTTTAGAATTGATGCATATAGACCTCAAAGTCCAACCATCTCTGTTTCTGGAGGACAGCAGTGTTAATATGTATCTTTAGACATCTGTCCTCACATCTGGGAAGACCTGAATGAGATATCTAAATAGACAGGTGGGACTGTCAGGGTAACTGCACATTACCTGGAAAATTATCTGGGGAGACCAAAGGTATGTCAAGTGGACAGAGTGAAGTAAAAAACAAACAAACAAACAGAATGTAGTTACCAATGTGCAGTGACAAAAGATATCCAAGTCCAGGAGAGAAAATGCCAAAGGTAGAGCCCACACCCCATCCATCCTGATGACAGATATGAAGCAGCAATGTGTGCCCCTTCAAAGGGTGGTTTAGTTCAAGACTTTTATTCCAGTCAAGAGGCCCAGAGGTCTGATATTTCAGTCCAGGGGAAGGAGAAGTATGTGGAAAAGATAAAGAAGAAACTTAAGAGTTGGGGTTTTAGGTGGAGGAAAGTGACAAGGAGTGGAGAAGTGGTGTGTGTGAAAAACAGTCAGCCCCTGGCACATCCCAGGATATCCTCTGCTCTGTGCTCTGTCTGTACGTCTCAGCATCTTCTGCTCTAGAACCCAAGCTAGTTCCTTCATGCACCACACAGCATTGTCTTCTTTCTCTCCCAGCTTCACACTTTCTCACAGGTTTTTAAAAACACTGTGTCAAAATTGACCCAGTTTTTTTTTAACAGTTTCAATGCTCTTTTCTATGAGATACTCATGTTTTTTCCCCATGGTTCTCATATAATGTACCTTGAATTTTTACTAGAGTTCTTATTTACTTCTCACTTAAGGCAATACAATAAGATAATGTATTATGACAACAATAAAATACTTAACAACAGGGGAATGACCTGCAATTGAGAAAACTCTGAAAGAGAATTAAAAAACATTTAATAAAAAGTACATCAACATAAATTAAGCAATTACATTTATTAAAAGACACAACAAAACCTGAATAAATGGGGAGACCAGTTATGTTTCTGAATAAGAAGACCATACTGAATGCACTGATTTTCCTTAAATCAATGCCTTTTTTGTCTCAATGAAAATTCAATTTGTCATTTGGTTTCTCCCTCCTTATTATTTGCTTTAAAATTTACTCAAATACTGCATCTTTCATGTGTTTGTTGACATTTTGCTATGAATTTCATATTTATATGCTTTGTCTAAATTTCATTCTGTCTTGTCTTTTAAAACCTTTCATTTTTGTAAGAGTTCCATATATTCTTGGAATTATTACTAGATATTGCTAATAATGTTACAAACATTTTTCTCTGCCTCTCACTTGTCTTTTAACTTTTTAATGGTATTTGTCATATAAATATTTAAAAATGTAAATATATATTATTGATTATGCTATTACAGTTGTCTCAATTTCCCCCCCTTTGTCTTCCTCTGCCTATTCCCATTCCATCCAGCAATCTGCCCTTAGTTCATGTCTATGGGTCATGAATATAAGTTTTTTGGTTTTTCCATTTCCTATACTGTTCTTAACAGCCCCTTGTTTATTTTGTACCTACAAATTATGCTTCTTAATCCATGCACCTTTTTCTCCATTCTCCCCTGTCCCCCTCCCAGTTGATAACCCTCTACATGGTCTCCGTATCTATGATTCTGTTTCTGTTCTGGTTGTTTGCTTAGTTTTTTTTAGGTTCAGTTGTTAATAGTTATGGGTTTGTTGCCATTTTACTGTTAATATTTTTGATAATATTTTTCTTAGGTCCCTTGAACACTTCATATAACAGGGCTTGGTGATGATGAGCTCCTTTAACTTGACCATATGTGGGAAGCACTTTTTCTGCCCTGCCATTCTAAATAATAGCTTTGCTGGATAAAGTAGTCTTGGGTATAGGTTCTTGCCTTTCATGATTTTAAATACTTATTTGCAGCCCCTTCTTTCTTATAAAGTTTTTCTTGAGAAATCAGCTGATAGTCTTATGGGAATTCCTTTGTAGGTAACTGTCTCTTTTTCTCTTGCTGCTTTTAAGATTCTTTCCTTATCTTTCATTTTGGGTGATGTAATTATGATGTGCCTTGCTGTGTGCTTCTGTGGGATGGGTCCAAGTTCTTTGAAACTTTCAGGACTTCCTGGAAGTCTATTTCCTTTGAAAGATTAAGGAAGTTCACCTTCATTATTTTTGCAAATAAGTTTTCAATTTCTTGCTCTTTGTTTTCTCCTTGTGTTATCCCTATGATTTGGATGTTGGCATGTTTGGAGGTGTCCCAGAGGCACCTTACACCATCCTTGTTTTTTTTTATTATTTTTTCTTCTTGCTGTTCTGATTGAATGCTTATTTCTTCCTTATGTTCCAAGTCATTGATTTGAATCCTGGCTTCCTTCCCTTTACTGTTGGTTCTCTGTACATTTTTCTTTATTCACTTAGTGTCACCTTCATTTCTTCTTGGGTTTTTAAAATTTTGTTGCCATTCTCCATGAGTTCTTTGAGTATCCTCATCACCATTGTTTTGAACTCTGCATCTGATAGAAGGTTTATCTCCATTTTGTTCAGTTGTTTGGGGGGGGGTGTTCTGGTCTTTTGGCTAGGCCATATTTCTTTGTCTCTTCAATTTGGGAGCCTTCCTGTGTTTATATCTGTATAGTATGTAGAGCTGCTTTGACTCCCTTTCTTAGTAGCATGGCATATTTTAGAAAAGGCATCTGTAAATTTTGTGATGTGGAGCCTTAGTTAATTATTAGGTCCAGACAACTCACTTCAGTGCTCTGTGACTCTGTTAGGGGAGTGCTTCGAGAGGGACAATTTCACTGACTGGTTGTGTGGACATTTATCTAATACTAGCCCTGTGCTACTGGTGCTGTTCCAGCTGTTGCCCTGTTGCTGAACCCCAGAGTGGGTGGCTCTGTATTCATTTTAAGTCCATGAGGGCTCTTTAAGTGGACTCTCCTAAAAATCTAGCAGTTTCTTCTGTCACATCAACTCCTATGGTTTTTATAGCCAGGAGTTATGGGAATTTATCTTCCTGGACCTAGAACCCTAGGCTGTGCAGTCAATTCTGGGGCTGGGATTACTTGCTCCCAAGGTATCCCTCCCAAGTTCTATCTACCATATGTGAATATGGGACCACCCATTCTGCTGCTACTTCCTCTCTTCAGCACACTGTGTCTCTGCACCTCTGTGTCTCTGCCCTTCCTACACATCTGGATGAATGTAGCTTCTTTTGGTTGTCAGACTTCCATACAGTTGTATTTTCTGATGATTCTGGGTGTTATTTGTTTTAAGATCTAGCTGTAATTCTTTGTATGGCTACATGAGGAGGTGAGACATTTTTACCTATTCCTCCATCTTGACCAGAAGTCTCAAAATTTAAGATTTTATGTAACAAAATCTTTATTCTTTTTCTTTATGATGCCTATGTACCTTGTTAAGAAGGATTATCCCATCAAAATTTATAAAAATTAATCTGCTTGTAGTGTATACATATATCAAATTATAATGTACACATGCAAATTATATAATATTATATATCAATTTCACCTCAATAAAAAAAGAAAGTAGAAGTAGAACATAACCAACAAAACAAGCAAGCAAGCAAAATGTAACCAGAGACAATGAAATTAAGAACAAACTGACAGTAACCAGAGCAGAGATGGGAGGGGATACTGGAGGGATTGGGGGAAGGGTTGTCAAACAACATGTGTATATGTGTCACAAGTTTTTAGCTTCTACATTTCCCATACTATTTTTGCCTACCCATCTATTTTCTACCTTCTGTGTATGCTACTTATTCTCTGTACCTTCTCCCCTTTTCCCTCCTCCCACTCCCCTGTTGCTAACCCTCCATGTAATCTCCATTTCTATGTTCCACTCCGGATCTAGCTGCCCACTTAGTTTGCTTTTGTTGTTTTTTTAAAGTTTATTTAGTTATTTTTCAAGTACAGTTTTTTGTCTATTTCTCCCATCCCAGCCCCACCCCCGTGCTTCCCACCTCCCTCCCATTTCTTTGCCCCCTAGTCCTCATCCCTGTGTCTTTCATATTTATTCCTCAAAATCCCTCCCCTTTTTCCCCCTTAAATTCCCTTCCCTCTCCCCTCTGGTCACTGTCCCCTTGTTCTCCATTTCAGTGTCTTTGTTTTTATTCTCCTTGCTTGTTTGTTTTATTGTTTAGCTTCCTGTCAAAGGTGAGATCATATGGTATTTGTCTTTCAATGCCTGGCTTATTTCACTCAGCATAACACTTTCCAGTTCCATCCATGTTGCAAAGGGTAGTAGCTCCTTCTTTCTCTCTGCTGCATAGAATTCCATTGTGTATATGTACCACAATTTTTGGATCCATTCATTTACTGATGGGCACCTAGGTTGCTTCCAACTCTTGGCTATTGTAAATTGTGCTGCTATGAACATTGTGGTGCATAGGTTCCTTGAAATTGATCTTTTAGGATTCTTAGGATATAATCCTAGCAGTGGAATTGCTGGGTCAAAAGGCAGGTCGATTTTTATTTTTCTGAGAAAATTCCATACTGTTTTCCATAATGGTTGTACCAGTCTGCAATCCCACCAACAGTGAACTATGGTCTTCTTTTCCCCACACTCTTTCCAACATTTGTTGTTTGTTGCTTTGTTTATGATAGCCATCCTGACTGGTGTAAAGTGGTATCTCATTGTGGTTTTAATTTGCATCTCTCTGATAGCTAACGATATTGAGCATCTCTTCATGTGTCTCTGGATCCTCTTTATTTCCTCCTTGGGGAAGTGTCTGTTCAAGTCCTTTGCCCATTTTTTAATTGGGTTAGATGTCTTCTTAGAGTGGAGCCGTGTAAGTTCTTTATATATTTTGGAGATTAAACCTTTGTCTGAAGTATCATTGGCAAATATGTTTTCCCATACAGTTGGTTGTCTTTTTAATTTAATACTGTTTTCTTTAGCCAGGCAGAAGCTTTTTATTTTGATGAGATCCCATTTGTTTATTCTTTCCTTTATATTCCTTGCTCTAGGGGACATATCAGTAAAGATGTTGCTGCGTGGAATATCTGAGGTTTTCTTGCCAATGTTCTCCTCTAGAAATTTAATGGTGTCATGGCTTGTATTTAAGTCTTTTATCCACCTTGAATTTACTTTGGTGTGTGGTGTAAGTTAGTGCTTTTGTTTTAGGTGTGGTTGTTAATAACTGAGTTTGCTGTCCTTTCACTGTTCATATTTCTTATCTTCTTTTTCTTAGATAAGCCCCTTTAACATTTCATATAATATAAGCTTGGTGATGATAAACTTCTTGAACTTGCCCTTATCTGAGAAGCACTTTATCTGTCCTTTCATTCTAAATGAAACCTTTGCTGGATAGAGCAATCTTGGATGTAGGTCTTTACCTTTCATGACTTGGAATACTTCTTTCCAGCCTCTTCTTGAGTATAAGGTCTCTTTTGAAATATCAGCATACCAAGAATAGTATGGGAAATGTAGAGGCTAAAGAACTTGTGACACATGGACATGAACTAAGGGGGGGAAGTGGGGGAAAGGGGGTGTGCATGGTGGAGGGCATGAAGGGAGGAGGGGGTGTGCAGTGTGGAGGGGAATGGGACAACTGTAATGGCATAATCAATAAAATATATTTTAAAAAAGAACATGTGTAAAGGACACATGGATAAAGGTAAGGGGAGTAGGAGTGAGGGTGGGAGGTAGGGATGGCTGAGGTGGTGGTAGTAGAAAAAGTGACAAAAAAATTTAAAAAATAAACAAGAGAAAATAGAATAGAACAGAAAATATCCTGTGACTCACCCTGTAAAGAAACTAAATATACCGTATAGCTAAAAAATATCATATATAAATAATATTATTCCATTGACAATTTTATTATTTATTTATTTATTTATTTATTTATTTATTTATTTTTGTGTTAGAGATCCTATTATCTACTGTTATTGATAATTGAAGGCTAAGGTGAAGAATGTGAAAGTCAGGGAATTCACATGTCCCTTTCATATTTAAGGTAAATTAATAGATGAACGTAGAATGGAGGTAAGTAAAGCTGTCTCTATAAGATAAACTGGCTCCCAGGTAAACAGGGTTTGGTCATCATCTGCGTGAATTCACAGCTACAGTAAGAGGGCATCTTGCAGTAGTAAGTACCAGTTTTGGTCAGACACAGGAATTTAGAGGAGTCCCTGGATAAATGCACAGGGCTTTTCTTGGTTTAGTTGGCTGATCAGGAACAGGTGTGCTGGGTCATCTTCAGGGTGGTGAGAGCTACTACAGTAGCAGGCAACAATTTTAAATATTTATAGTACCATTGGCAAAAAACACTTCTGTGGTGAGATGGATGAAATCTTGTACTATCTTGATACCATTAACATGTAAATCTTCCATCTCTTCTTATTCTTTAAGAAACCACAAACAGCTTTATTATGATTTGGCATCTCAAGAAGGTCCTTAAAGTGAGAGAATGAAGTGGTAATACCAACTACCTGTATTCCCCTTTCTACAACCATGATTTCTCCTGTTACATTAGTAGAGTAGTTCCTGGTTAAAATTTGACTTGGAGTGCAGAGAAAATGTACTAAAACACCAAATGTTCATCTTTGCTTGGTTATACAGAAGATGAGAAAATATTCTTTATATGTCTGTCTCTAGCATTTCTTCTTAATCATACAGTTAGAGGCATAACAATAATCTGGCATGCAATGGTTGTCACTATGGCAAACACTTTCACAAGGACCTATGTTATATATATTATATATGTATACTTAATTTTAATTTTAAAAATAATTTTTATTTTATATTTATTTTTTAAAATTTTTTAATTTAATCATTTTTCAACTACAGTATTCTGTTTTTTACTCCCATCCCAGCCCACCCCCCGACCCCCCACCTCTGTCCCATTTCCACCCCCCTTAGTTGTTGTCCATGTGTCCTTTATACTAGTTCCTGTAAATCCTTCCCCTTTTCTTCTGAAATTCCCTCCCCTCTCCCCTCTGGTCACTGTCCCTCTGTTCTCTATTTCAGTGTCTTTGTTTTATTTTGCTTGCTTCTTTGTTTTGTTGTTTAGCTTCTTGTTAAAGGTGAGATCATATGGTATTTGTCTTTCAGCACCTAGCTTATTTCACTCAGCATAATGCTTTCCAGTTCCATCCATGCTGTTGCAAAGGGTAGGAGCTCCTTCTTTCTTTCTGCTGTATAGAATTTCATTGTGTATATGTACCACAATTTTTGGATCCATTCATTTACTGATGGGCACCTAGGTTGCTTCCAGCTCTTGGCTATTGTAAATTGTGCTGCTATGAACATTGGGGTGCATAGGTTCTTTTGGATTAGTGTTTTAGGGTTCTTAGGAAATAATCCCAGTGGCTTACAAAGTGAATATCCAGAAATCAAAGGCATTTTTATATACTAACAATAAATCAGCAGAAGCAGAAATCAAGAAAAAAGTACCATTCAATATAGCAAAAACAAAAATAAAATATCTGGGAATAAACCTAACCAAGGAGGTAAAAGACCTGTATGCAGAAAACTACATAACACTGAAGAAAGAGATCGAGGACGATACAAACAAATGGAAACATATACCATATTCATTGATTGGAAGAATTAACATCATCAAAATGTCCATACTACCCAAAGCAATTTTTCATTTGTAGAGTTGATATACATTATGACATTAGTTTCATTTATATTTATATAACTTACAAACTGATCACCCTAATAAGTCTAATACCCATCTGGCACTGTTCATTATAACTGCAATATTATTGATTAGATATTCCTTATGCTGTAGTTTACATTTCTGTGACTATTTTGTAACTACCAGTTAGTACTTATTAAATCCTTTTCCTCTGTTTACCCTTCTCTTAAGCCCTGCACACATCTGGCAAACATCAAAACATTTTCTGTATCTGTAAGTTTGCTTCTTTTTTATTTTTTTGTTTTTGTTTTAGATTCCACATATAAGTGAAATAATTTGGTATTTGTCTTCTCTATGTGTCTTATTCACTTAACTAACTGCTCTCTAGGTCCATCCATGTTGTTACAGATGGTAAGATATCACTCTTTTTTATGACTAGTATACCATTGTAAGTATATTCACTTCTTCTTTACCATTAATCTATCAATGAACACTTAGATCGCTTCCATATTTTGGTTAGTGTAAATAATGTTAACAATGAACATACAGAAGGAGGCAAGATGGCGGAGGAGTGAATCGAAGCCACACTAACTTCCTCCTAGGACCAATCTGTAATTACAACTAAATTGTGGAGAACTTACTTGGAACAAACAACTGGACAATAGAAGCCTTGTAACATTGGACAGACAGAAGAATCAGCTTCAGCAAAACCTGACTGGTAAGAAGTATGAGAAGGCTGACTGGGAACCTACAGACAGCAGTGAGGGAGGGATAATTAAGCCTCCAGTTGGATTCCCCTGAGAAGTGTGGGATCTAAACTCTAAGCTGGGATCCCCAGCCTACAGCACTGGAACCCCCCAAATACACAAATACACAAAATGCAACAGGGTTGCTTTCTGCCAGAGATGGATGGTTGGAGACTTAAAGAGCTGTTTAAAGGGCCAACACACAAATTTTAACTTGCAGGCACTTACCCTGGGCTCTGAAAAAGGCAGGGACAGAGTGGGCTAGAAATACCCAAGGAGATACTGGAGACAGAACCTTTCAGGACAGAGATGATAAAGTAGATGCTGGGATTCCTGTGCTGAGTCATCTCCCATATGGCAGCAGCCATCCTGTTTAGGCAGACCACTTCCCTCTGAGCATAAGCAGCCTGAGGGAGGGATTCTGCTCCACCCAATGGGGCTTAAGCTTGACTATTCATTGCAGAGTGATTAGAATAACAACTGAAGGAGATAGTCACACACAGTATATCACTGGCTGCCTAAGGTCAGACAGGGTCAACATCTCGTATCACCAGAGGCAGATCCAGGGGAAAAAAACAATGGTAAGTGTTAGAGGTTGCTGAGATGAAATCCACTGTGGTCTTCTCCACGATAGCAATTTTTTTCCTGCATAGCTTTTTAACATTAATTTCTTGTCTGTCAAGTTTGTGCATATTAAGTCACTAGATTTTATAAACTATAGTTTATAGCTTAAACTATAAACTATAGCTTTATTTAACTATAAATAAAACTTTATTTAACTTTAAATAAAACTATAATTTATAGTTTAACTATAGTTTAAACTATAAACTATAGTTTATTTCTCCCCTTTGTTATAGCAGTCTTAATCTCTTTACTCCCTTATTAATACTAATTCATTTTATCTCTCTTTTTAAAAAGATTTTATTTATTTATCTTTTAGAGGGGAAGGAGAGAGGGAGAGAAACATCAATGTATGGTTGCCTTTCCTGCATCCCCTGACGGGAACTGGCCTGCAGGGAACTGGCCTGCAACCAGACATGTGCCCTGACTGGGAATTGAACTGCGTTCCTCTGGTTCACAGGCCTGTGCTTAATTCACTGAGCTACATAAGCCAGAGATTAATTTTCTCTTGATAGTAGGATTGAAGGGGGGAGATATTTTTGTGCATGTAAATTTGTTTCCTGGCATCTTTCTGGCAGCAACTGCTAACAGCATATAAAATGTGGTAAGCTGAGGGACCTTCAGTCCATCAGCCAGAGGGAAGGACCTACTAAAGAATGACCCTGCAACAATCAAAACTCAGTTACATTCACAAAGTCAACATGTATGGTATAAAGGACATCCTGAGAGCATCAAGTTCAGGAGATCAAGGAGACCGAAAGACTGAATCTCACAGGCCTCCTAACATAGAAATTACTAACACAAGATCAGGAAGTCAAAATAGATTAATTTAAGAATCAGAAGCAGACAAAAAGGGACTCACAAAAAATAGAAAGACAAAGGAGTAACCCCCAATCAAAAGGAAAGGAGGAATCATCAGAAAGAGTGCTAAATAAAATAGAGGTAAGTCAACTATCAGATACTGAGTTCAAAACAATGGATATAAGGAAGCTCAATGAACTCACTGAGAATTACCAAAAATTACTGGTAAACTATGAAGAACTTATAGCAAACAATATCAGCATGAAAAAGGACATAGATACTATTCATAAGAGCCAAAAGGAAGTGAAGAATGCAATCTCTGAATAGAAGAACACAATAGAAGGCATCAAAATCAGGCTAGATGAAGCAGAAGATTGAATCAGCAAGCTGAATGACAATGTAGAAAAAACTCTCAGAAAGAGCAAGAAAAGGAAACAAAAAACTCAAAAAGAATGAAGGATTAAGGAAGCTGCAGGGCAATGTGAAATGTAATAGTATCTGTATAATAGTGACACCAGAAGAAGAAGAGGAGCAAGGATAGAAAACATTTTTTAAAAAGTAATGATGGAAAGATTTTCTAATTTGATGAGATAAAAAGTCATACAAATCCAGGAAGCACAGAGGATCCCAATTAAGAGGAACACAAAGAAGCCCACTGCAAGAAACATCATAATTAAAATGGCAAAATTCCAAGACAAAGAGAGAACCTTAAAGGCAGCAAGGGAGGAACAGGAAGTAACATACAAGAGAGCCCTGATAAGGATAGCAGCTGACTTCTCAATTGAAAAACTACAAGCCAGAAGGGAATGGAATGAAATATTCCAAGTAATGAAAAACAAAGTCCTGCAACCAAGACTACTCTATCCAGCAAGGCTCTTAATTAAAATGGAAGGTGAAATAAAGAGCTTCACAGACAAAAGAAGGCTGATAGAATATACCTCCACCAAACCAGCACTGCAAGATATGCTAAAAGACTTCTTTAAGAAGATGAAGAAAAAGAGTGAGAGAAATAGGAACATAGATACAAAGGGGGTAAAATGGCAATGAATAAGTGTCTGTCAACAATAAGCTTAAATGTAAATAGATTAAATGCTCCAATCAAAAGACATAAGATCTCAGAATGGAAAAGAAAATATGATTCACACATGCTGCCTACAAGAGACTGACCTGAGAACAAAAGGTTTACACAGACTGAAAGTGAAGGGTTGGAAACAAATATTCCAATCAAATGGATAAGAAAAAAAATCTGGGGTAGCAATACTTAGACAAAATATACTTTTAAACTAAAACCTGAAAAAGAGCCACAGAAAGACACTTCCTAATGCTCAAGGGAAGAATCCATGAAAAAGACATAAACATTATAAGCATGTATACACCCAACATAGAAGCACTCAAATATATAAGAAAATCTTGGAGAAGTCCAAGAAAGATATAGACAGCAACACCCTTACAGTAAGGCACTTTAATATTCTACTGGCAAAATGGATAGGTCTTCCAAACAAAATACCAACAAGGATATTGATCAGTTGAACAACACATTAGATCAAATGGACTAAACTGAGGAAGCAAAATACACATTCTTTTCAAATGCACATGGAACATTTTCAAAGATAGACCTCATGGGACACAAAACAAGTCTCAGCAAATGCAAGGGAACTGAAATCATAGCAAGCATTTACTCAGACAAGGGCCTGAAACTAGAAACCAACCTCAAGGGAAAAACTAAAAAATAATCAAATTCCTGGAGATTAAACAGTCAATGGGTTAATAATGAGATTAAGGAAGAAATCAAAAAGTTTCTAGAAACAAATGAAAATGAAGATACAACATCTCCAAAACCTATGGGGCACTACAAAGGCAGTTGTGACAGGGAAATTCATAGCCGTTGAGGCCTACCTAAAAAGATAGAAACATTTCAAATAAACAATCTTCTCTAAATCTACAAGAACTGGAGAAACAAAAACAACAAAACCCAGAGCAAGTAGAAGGAAGTAAATAACCAAGATCATAGGAGAATTAACATAGAGACTAAAAGAACAATGCAATAAATCAATAAGTCCAGGAGCTGGTTCATTGAAAAGATAAACAAAGTAGTCAAGTCTTTAGGAAGATTCAAAAAGAAAAAAGGAGAGATTACCCAAATGAATAAAACCAGAAATGAAAGATTACAGCTGACACCATAAAAACACAAAGGGTTGTAAAAAATTTAAAAATGAACAACTATATGCCAAGAAATTTGAACATCTAGGTGAAATGGACAAATTTCTAGAAACATATAACCTTCCAAAACTGAATGAAGAAGCAGTAAGCCTGAGTAGACTGATAACAGCTGGTGAAATTGAAGCAGTAATCAAAAGTTTCCTGGAACAGAAAGCCCTGAGTCAGATGGTTTCACAGGAGGATTTGACAAAACATGTAAGGAATAGCTATCTCCTACCCTTATCAGCCCATTCTAAAGCAATCCAAGAAGAGGAAAGACTCCCAAACTTTTTTTTTATCCCAGTCCCCAAATCGGATGAAGACACAACAAATAAAACTACAGGCCAATATCCCTTATGAACATGGATGGTAAAATCCTCAACAAAATATGGTCAAACCCTTTCCAGTAATACATTAAAAAGATCATACACCATTATCAAGTGGGATTCATCCCATGGAGCCAAGGGTGGTACAATGTTTGCAAATCAATAAATATTGTACACCACATAAACAAAAGGAAACAGAAAAACCACATGATCATATCAATAGATGCAGAAAACACTTTTTAAGGTACAGCACTCATTTATAATAAAAACACTCAGCAAAGTGAGAGTAGAGGGAGTATACCTCAACATAATAGAGGCATATGAAAAACCTGCGCCAACATCATACTCAATGGGAAAAAACTAAAAGCTTTGCCACTAAGATCAGGAATAGGACAAGGATGTCTGCTTTCACCACTTTTATTCAATATAGTATTGGAAGTCCTAGCCACAGAGATCAGACAAAAGAAGAATAAAAGGCATCCAAACTATAAATGAGGAAGCAAAATTATCATTGTTTGCAGATGACATGATAGTGTACATAGAAAATCCTGCAGACTCCACCAAAAACAAACAAACAAAAAAACTGCTTGACCTAATAAGTGTATTTGGCAAAACAGTGGGATACAAAGTCAATATTCAGAAATTAAAAGTATTTTTTAAAGTTTTGATTAATTAATTAATTAATTTAGTTTTAGAGAGGAGGAGAGAGAAAAAGAGGAAGAGAAACATGAATATGTGGTTTCCTCTTATGCATCCCCAACTGGAGACCTGTCCTGCAACCCAGGCAGGTGCCCTAGACTGGAAATTGAACAGGCAACTGTTTGGTTAAAAGGCTGGCACTTAATCCAATCAGCCACACCAGTAAAGGCCAAAGGCATTTTTGTATACCAACAACAAAATATCAGAATAAGTATTCAGGAAAAATGTCCCATTTGTTAAAGCAACAAGAAAAATAAAGTACCTAGGAATAAACCTTACCAAGGTGGTAAAAGACCTGTATTCAGAAAACTACACAACACTGAAGACAAGAATTAAGGCAAATAGAAGCAAATGGAAGTATATACTCTGTTTATGGTTGGAGGAATTAACATCATCAAAATGTCCATACTACCCAAAGCAATTTATAGGTTCAATGCAATCCACATTAAAATACCAATGACACATTTCACAGATATAGAACAAACATTTCAAAAATTTGTATCAAACAATAAATGATGTCAAATAGCCTCATCAATTTTGAGAAAGAAGTACAAAGTAGGAAGCACAACAGTATCTGATATTAAACTATATTACAAGTCCACTGTAATCAAAACAGTGTGGTACTGGGATAAGAACAAACCCATAGATCAATGGAACAGAATAGAGAATGTAAAAATAAGCTAATGTGTCTGTGTTCAATTAATATTTGACAAAAGGGGCAGGAGAATAAAATCAAGTAAAAATAGCCTTTTCAACAAATGGTGTTGGGAGATCTGGACAGCTATATGCATAAAATGATACCCAACCACCAACTTATACCAAACACAAAAATGAACTCAAGTAGGTAAAAGACTTAAATATCAGTCACAACACATAAAAGTCCTAGAGGAGAACTTAGGCAAAAATGTCTTAGATATTCCATGCAGCTATATTTTCACAAATATGCCCCCTATAGCAAGGTAAATAAAGGAAAGTAAACAAATGGCACTTCATCAAAATAAAAATCTTGCACAGTTAAAGAAAACATTAGTAAAATGAAAAGGGAACCAACCATATGGGAAAATATATTTGTCAATGATACCTTGGATAAGGGTTTGATCTCCAAAATATATGAAGAACTCACATGACTTCACTCCAAGAAGACAAACTATCCAATTAAATAGACAGTTCTCCAAGTAGAACAAATAGAAGGCCTAGAGATATGAAAGGATGCTTAGCATCACTAGCCATCAGAGAGATACAAATTAAAACCACAATTAGATACCACTTCACACCAGTCAGAATGGCTATCATAAACAAATCAACAAACAACAAGTGCTGGTGAGGTTGTGGAGAAAAGGGAACTCTAGTACATTGTTGGTGGGAATGCAGACTGGTGCAGCCACTGTGGAAACAGTATGAAAATTGCTCAGTATGGAGAAGTAAAAACTGTACTCTCTTTTAGCCTGGCAGTTCCACTGATGAGATTATATCCCAATAATCCAGAAACACCAATTCTAAACAACCTATGTACCTCAATGTTTATAATAGCACAATTTACAATAGCCAAGTGCATGTAGCAACCTAAGTGCTCATCAGTAAAAGAATGGGTCACCGATAAGTGTAACCTAATCAACAAACCAAACAAGTGAGCAAAATAGAACTAGAGACATGGAAATAAGGAACAAACTGTTAGTGATCATAGTGGAGAGAGTAGGGGGGTGATGGGAGGGTAGACTGCAATAAATATGTTGAAGTAGAGAACAAACTGACAGTAACATATGATGAGGGGGGCAGGGATAACGGGGGAAAAAGCAGAAGGTTCATCAAGGAATATATATAAAGGGCACATAGACAAAGCCAAAAGGTGAGTAGGATGGATAATTGGAGGTGAGAATGGTGGCAGTAGGGGTGTGGTGGTGGGAAAATGAAGACAAGTGCACTTGAACAATAAAGAAAAGGTACAGATATGTAAGTCTTTTCGAATTAGTGTTTTGTGTCTCCTCAGATAAATATCTAGAAGTGGAATTGCTGGGTTCTTCTTTGTCTCTTGCTATAGCCTTTGTTTTATAGTTTATTTTGTTTGATATAAGTATTGCTACCTTAACTTTTTTTTATTTCTATATGCACGAAACATCTTTATCCCTTTTCTTTCAGTGTTCGTGTGTCTTTTGATCTGAAGTAGGTATCTAATAGGTAGTGTATGTATGAATCTTGTTCTTTTTTATCCATTTGGCTGTACTATGTATTTAATGGAATTTTTAGTCTATTTACATTTAAACTAATTATTAATAAGTATGTAGTTATTGTCATTTTATTATTTATATTTTTATCTTACTTTTTCTCCTTCAAAAGTTTTCTTTAACCTTTTTAAAATACTGGTTTGGTGGTGATGAATTCCTTTAATTTTTTCTTACCTGGGAAGCCCTATATATCTCCTTGGATAATAAATAAAAGCCCTCTTTGGTGGAGAAATCTTGGTTGTAGGTCTAGGCTTTCCATCCCTTTGAATATTTCTTGCTAATAATACCTTTGGGCCTATAAATTTTCTATTGAGAAATAAGTTGACAGTGTTATTGGAGTTCTCTTATAAGTAACTAAACTGCTTTTCTCTAGCTTCTTTTAAGATTCTCCCTTTGTCTTTAACCTGTGGTATTTTAATTATGATGTGTCTTGGTGTGAGCCTCTTTGAGTTCATTTTGTTTGGGATTCTCAGTACTGACTGGACTTGTATGTCTATTTCTTTTATATTTTTCTGTCATTTCTTCAAATAGGTTTTCAATTCCTTTCCTTGTTTTCTTTCTGGCACTCTTATGATATGAATGCTAGTACTCTTGATGTTATCCCTGAGGTCTCTTAAACTGTCATTATTTTTTTAATTCTTTTCTCTTTTTACTGTTCTCATTGGGTGTTTCCTGTTACCTCACTTTCCAAATTGCTGATCTGATCCTCTGCTTCACCTAATGATGATTTCCTCTAAAGCAGTGGTTGTCCAACCTGTGGTATGCAGGCCATATATGGCCCAGGATGGCTATGAATGTGGCCCAACATAAAATTGTAAATTTAGTTAAAACATTATGAGATTTTTATGTGAGTACATGTTGTAATGTCATGTAAAATAAACATATGTATGCTTTGCTATTTGTAAGCATGTGTGGCTTCAGTTTTATGGCAGTGTGAAGCTTCCAGTGTGTTATCTTCCAAATGAAGACAGTAGAATCAACACCATCAGATGTTAGATGTGCTCATGGTGACTTAGTGATTATCAATAATATTTCAACCTGCCATTGCAATGTTAGGTGTTTGATGTTATTTAGAAGTCAGATAAGTATTCTTTTTTTGATTATTAAAGGTACTTCCACACCTCTGTGGAGCCTCACACATTGCCTGTCATGCTTTATATTTGGTCCTCTACCTCACCCTACATTGGCAGCAGAGAAGGCTGTGGAAGGGCCTAAACCTTGCTTTCTACTTTCCTAATTAATTTTCATAATAAAAGTAAAGAAAGTTCCTTATCTATTATTTTTTTAATCCCAGCGTGGCTTTTACAATGTCTCAAAAGATAAAAACCACCCCCAAGAAAAAGAAAAGGTATGGGCAAAGGAAGATTGTTCAATGAAAAGTGGACAGGTGACTACTTTTTTGACAAGGCAAATAGTAAGGCACTATGCTTAATTCATAGGGAATTTGTGCATATTTTCAAAGAGTATAATTTGAAAAGGCATTACATAAAAAAACATGCTGCCAAATTCAATGCATATGAAGGATTGTGTCATATGGACAACATAGCAAAACTAAAAAAGAGTTTGTCTTCACAATGAAAATTTTTTCAAAAAGTTACAACTCAAGTAGATTCCATTGTAAAAGCTAGTTACATGGCAGCACATTTAATAGCAGAAAATTCAAAACCATTTACTGATGGTGAGTTTATTAAGCAATGTATAGAAAATGTGGCAGATATAATTTGCCCTGAAGAAAAGGGGGATATTTCTAAAATCAGTTTGTCTCACCAGACTATAGCCAGGCGAATTTAAGAAACTGAACAATCTATTGAAAGAAATTTGGAGAGTAAAGGTGCTAATTTTAAATTTTATGTCCCTACTACTCAAAGCAATTTACAGATTCAATACAATACCTATTAAATTTTGTGCTTTAGTGATGGATGATAGCACCAATGCTACAGATATGGCTCAATTTGCCATTTTTATTACAGGTACTATGGTGAATATAATATAACTGAAGAAATGACTTCTTTAGTGCCATTAAAAGACAAACACAACTAAACCAAGATATTTATACAGGGCAGTAAAAATGTATTAAAGCAATTTTCTTTGTCCATTCTCAACATATCTGGTATAGTTACTGATGGTGCCCGAGTGATGGTATGTAAAAGAGAGGGACTTATAAAATGAATAGAGGACAATGAAATTGCCTCCCAAAACTTATGTTTGGTGAAATATCATTGCATAGTACATTAAGAAAATTTATGCACAAAAGCTTTAAAATGGATAAAGAAATGAAAATCATTATCAAGACTGAATTTCTTAAGAGCTAAGGGATTGAATCATCACCAATTCCAGGAATTCCTTGAAAGTATCAGTGCTGACTATGGTGATATCATTTACTTTTCAGAAGTAAGATGGTTAAGTATAGGCCAAATGTTGAAAAGATTTTATAATTTGCAGTATTTTGTCCAGTTGTTTATGGTATCAAAAGACAAATTTGTTCTGGAACTTGATGATGAAAACTAGCTTACAGATTTAGCATTTTTGGTGGATTTAACTGCCCATATAAGTGGTTAAACATGCATCTTCAAGGTGAAAACAAACTTATTGATGCCATGTTTCAAATGACAGCAGCATTTCAAATGCAACTGAAATTATGGCAAGTTCAAATTAAGGCAAAGAATTCCATGCATTTCGTCACATTGGTTAAACACAGACCTGTGAATAGCAAAAAATACTTAATCTTGCATTTTGATTTTACATAAGAACTTGAAAACAAATTTCAAAATTTATGGGAAAATAATCAATATTTTGCTATATTTGAGACTCCATTTTTAGTCAACTTAAATATGTTACCTGCCAATTTTCAAATGGAATTTGAAAACATAGAGCTGCAATCTGACATTCAACTTAAACAAAAATTTTATTGTGTCTTTTTACTGGACTTTTATAGGTCCTATCTTTTCAAAGACAAATATCCCTTGCTTCACAATCACAACTTATTGATGTCATCACTATTTTGCAACATCTGCATTTGCAAGCAACTATTTTCAAGAATGAAACGTTAAGAGTAAAATTAGAACCAAAATATCTGATGAGCACCTTGAGAACTCACTCAGAATTGCAACTACTATAAAACCAGATGTTGATGCATTAGTTTCTCAAATACAATATAAAACATCCCACTAGTTTTAGAATGCCCTCTTTTTGTTTACTTTTATAACAAAAATATTTTTAAAATCAATGACATTTTATTACTTAAATATGTACATTTTCAATATTAGTGATCACAAACTTGGGACCTGATCGACAATTTTAAAAGATTATTGAAAGGGCAGCTTCATAATTAGGGTCATTATGTGAGGATTTTTTGCTTATCTGTGGTGGCATAGATCATGAAAATTATGCACAAACCTTTTTTTTTTGCTCATCAGTTTTTGTTAGTGTTTATGTATTTAATATGTGGCCCAAGACAACTCTTCTTCCAGTGTAGCCCAGAGATGCCAAAAGGTTGTACACACCTGCTAGAGCAGTATTCTAAAGAATACTTTAGAAAGTATTCTTTTCTGACTGGTTATTTCTTACGATTTTCTTCTATTTTCATGTTTCCCATCTTTTTGTTAAAGTTCTCACTAAGTTAATCTATTGTTTTTTAAAGTTCATTTAGCATCCTGATAAGCAATGTTTTGTACTCTGCATTGATGCAGATCCTGGCCTGCAGGATCCATGTGTTTTACCAGCTATGAACAAATACACATGGACTACAGAAATCCTGTGGAGAAAAGGGTTGGAATGGCCACTCTCTAAGTGAGAGAGAGGGCCCTGACCCCTGCCTTGACAGGCTTTTATTGTTTTTCTGGGTTTTATTGCATTGAGCATAGTACTCCTTTACTATGCACAGGTTCACATTAGGTAGTTACGTTTTACCAAAAACAAAGGAGAGGGTGTTGCTAATTATGTAAAAGAAAAAGGATATTTGCAAATGTAAAGGGAAAAGTGGTTGGACTGATTACACTCCAGACTTGGGAGGTTTAGCTCAGATTTTAAAAAGTTGCAGCAAGCACTTTTGCCTCAATTCAGGGTGAGAGAGTTTTAGCAAAAGCAAACCTCATAGCAGCCTAGGTACAATGCAGGCTTGATTCCTCATGGGAAAACCTATCCATGGGCATGGCTCCTGTGGGCTGACTGGATCCCCACTGGCCTTTCCAAGTGGGGACTAAGCTACATTTCCAAGCCTCACAGAATGGCTCCCTATATTGCATCTGGTAGATTGCTTGTCTCTATTTTGTTTAGTTATTTTTCTGAAGTATTGCTTTGTACTGTCATTTGGGATATGTCTCCTCATTTTCTCTGACTCAAAAAGCCCCCTGTGTTTGTTTCTATGTATTAGGTAGATTTGATACACCTCCTGGTCTTGGTAGAGTGGCCTTATGTAGTAGGTGTCACATGGAACCCAGTGGCACAGTCTCCCTGTCACTTAAGCCAAGTGCTCCAGGTATGTCCCTTGTGTGTTCTATATGTGCCTTCCTATTATAGTTGAATCTTGGTTGCTGTTGGCACTGCATTTGGAGGAATTAATCTTCAGGCTAATTGGCTGTGAGGACTAGCTTTGATCATAGCAAAGGTGCTATTGTTCAAGGGCTGATCTCATGTAGCAGAGTTCATTTTAGGGGGAATCTAGTGACTGTTTAGTTTTTACTCAGGGCATGTCATTTGTGAAGGTGGTTGGGTAATAATATGGTGTGGTCTGAAGCTGGCTACCAGGTGTGTTGGTTCTAGGGCCTCTTGGGAAGAGCTCAGGTGCAGGCCAAGGTCATTTGCTGCCTGTGCCCTGCCTGGGGCTATGTGGTATGGGCAAATAAGTAATATGTAGATGGTTGCTACTTGTTCTGAGCTAGAGGTGCATGGAAGAATCAAAGCTTGAAAATGACACCAGCTGCCATTAGTGGCATGCTTGGGCCCACTTTCAGGGAATGCCAACATCAGCTACTGCTTGTTTGGGGGTTGGGAACCTTTGAGTAATTTTAAGAAAGTTCCCAGTATGAGCCAAGACAGGCCATTTATATGGAGAAGACAATGAAAGCAGCTTGAGTGGGCCTGATTTTAGTTGGGGCAAGGTCTCAAGGAATCATCTGTTTTTTTAAAGATTTTTAAAATTTATTTATCTTTAGAGGGGAAGGGAAGGAGAGAGGGAGAGAAATATTATTGTATAGTTGCCTCTTGTGTATCCCCTGCTGGGAACTAGCCTGCAACCCAGGCATGTGACCTGACTGGGAATCAAACCGTGGTTGTTTGGTTCACAGGCCTGTGCTCAGTCCACTGAACTACACCAGCCAGGGTGGAATCATCTGTTGAACGAAGTTTGCCAGGTTGATGGAGAGTTATATTTGGTGCCCACCTGTGTCTGCATGCTAGGTGAAGGGAGGGCTCAACAGATGAACAAAGGCACTTCTTCCTTCATGAGATACCTGCTCTTCTAGTCCTCACCATGAAGCTAGACAATCCAGTTCCTCCCTATTTGTCCTTGGTACTTTTTAAACTTCTGTTCTAGTGTTGGAGCTCAGAGTGAGTCTGTCAGTGAGTGAATCTTTATGCAGACCTATCAAGAGGAACACCTAGGTTTCTAGAAGCCCTCTGTCTTACTCAGTCACATTCCCTGCTGGTTTTTACAGCCAGAAGTTATGGGGACTTCCCTTCCTGGAACTGGAATCCTGGTTTTGGGAGTCTGGTGTAGTCCTGGGACCTCCCACTCCTCATGAGGCACCTCTGCAGCTGAGATATCCCTCCTGTTTGTTAACTACCACATTGCTCATTCTGTGTTTTTGGCCCTCCTACCCTAGCTTCTTCTGTATATCTTTAATAATAGGATATCTGTCTGTCCAACTAGACTCTAGGAAGTTCTCAATTTTGGTTGTTCTGTAGTTTAGTTATAATTTTTCTTTAAAAAATCACAAGTCTATAAGATTTCTAAAAAATTACTAATAAAAATTCATATGGAATATATAAATAAAAGGCAAGCACAGCATTTATCTACTCTGCCCTTTTGACCAGAAGTCCCCACTGACAGTTAGATGTTCATCTCTTTTTTGAAGGTAGAATTCACATTTGCGTATTGGGTCAAAGAGAGAGTTCACTTTATTTTTCACCTCACACTGGATTGCAAGTTGTACAGAAGTTTGTTTATATTATTTATCAAGATGCATTTCTCTCCAATGTTTTCATATACTATTTTTATAATACACTATGCATGTACTTATTTGTAGTCTTTTTCTTCTTCATTTGTTAATTAACAGTTCCTTCATGAATATTGTTTCAAAATATATATTGATATCTGGAATAACAAATCTCTCTTTGTATCTGTTGGAGATGCTAACTCTCAAAGAGAGGTCTTTATCCTTCTTCGGAGAAACCGAGTAATTGAGACAAGAGTTTTTCCCCTAAAATTCAGTGCTAAGTCAGCTAATAATGGCGAATAGTTGATTGCCACAAATATCCATACCCAATCTACCTTCATTGATTTTTTTCCTTATCAGGTATCTTATAATAATGGACAAATTGGGAAGAGAAATTGAAGAGAATGTGATAGTGGCCTAACAAAACATGTGGTAGTGTGGGGCACAGTGCTGGTTTAAACTTCAGTTTATGATTTTGAATGTTAGCCATAAGGCCCTGGCTGGTGTAGCTCAGTGGATTGAGCGTGGGCCTGCGAACCAGACAATCGCGGTTCGATTCCCAGTCAGGGCACATGCCTGGGTTGCAGGCCGGTTCCCTGCAGGCCAGTTTCCAGCAGGGGACGCACGAAGGCAACCATACATTGATGTTTCTCTCCCTCTCTCCTTCCCTTCCCCTCTAAAGATAAATAAAGAAAATCTTAAAAAAAAAAAAAAAAAAAGAAAGCCATAAGTCTTCAGAAAATTGTCTGACCAAGGATCTCAGGGGCACCAGAGAAAATGGAGTAGATCAGAAAGTTGTGAGGCCTTCATCCACTCAGGAAAAATCCATGAGCCTTGTAGGAGACAGCGATGGATTCAATCCATATGAAAAAGCATACATCAAATACCTCAACACCATCCCTATCTCTGGAAGATGTATATAATTCATAGAGTGTTTAAATTAGGTAAATGATCTGACCAATTCAGAATAAGAAACAGGACACACATTTTTTTGTATTAAACTGAACTTAACCAGAACATAAATGCTTATGATTTCCTGAGTGATAGAGTGTGGGTCTCCATCTAAGTGCTTCTCATTATATGATTGTACTTTCCACAAAGCAGATCCATTGTGGAGCATGCTGTCTCTTTAAAAGTCAAGAATGCTAAACAGCTCAAGCTAAGTAGTAATTTGTATCATTGTTTATAAGAAGAAAGAAAAAGAGAGCAGGGAAGTAAGGGTGAGAGCAAGAGAATGAGAAAGAAACCTGAACATTTTAGTGGAAATAGAAAAAGGATTAAAACAAACCATGGAAAATGTCAGTTTTATGTCCATAAAGTTGAGCTATGCGATGAACCCTCAGAGGGGCTATGGAGAGTTAAGTTCAGTTTTCTTTTAAATTTCATACTTTAAAAGGAATTTTGTACAATTCCTGGGTAATTGACCAGAGTGAATTGTCTGGAAGCCAAAAGTACTTAATGTTTTTTTTCCTGGGAGGCAGATAAAAACACAAAAAACAGTATACCAAAGGCTAGTTCATTGACATCAAGTGACCAAATTTTAAATCACAGAATGACTTTCTGTCTAATTTATTGAGAATTTTATTCCAAAGTTTAGTTCAGTGCGTGTTTGCATATAAGAAGACTGTCTGGAAAAAGTCCAGCCATTGTTAAAGTAACTATAACAGTTTGTGCAACATCAAAGTAGCCTGGCAGCCAAGGAAAGTTGACTGGAATGTGCATGTGTGAACAATGATGACTTCACTGTAGAAGTTAAATGGGGATGGTAGAGGCCATTAAGAGAGCATGTGTACTATGTGGCCATCACATTCAAAATGACTGAGCAAGTAGAGCAATGAAACTTCATCAAATTTTGCATTAAGCTTGAACATTTCTCCATGGAAACTATTCAGATGATTCAGACAGCCACAACTATAGGCAACTGGTGATCGACAGCTTCATCATGATAACATGCTTGCTCATGTATCACATCTTGTGCAAAGTTTTTTATGAAACATCAAATCACCCAGGTGATTCAGCTCCCCTGCAGCTCAGATTGGCACCCTGTGACTTCTTGCCTTTTCCAAAACTAAAATCACCTTTGAAAGGGAAGAGATTTTAGACTGTCACTGAGATTCAGGAAAATACAATGGGGCAGCTGATGGTGATTTGGAGAGCTATGTGAGGTCCCAAGGTGCCTACTTGGAAGGGGACTGAGTCATCATTATTCTATGTGCAATGTTTCTTATATCTTGTATCTTCTTCAATAAATATCTCTATTTTTCATGTTACATGGCTGGGTACCTTTTGGACAGACTTTGTACAGTACTATTAATGTATGAATGGGTGAGCTTTTCTTAAACATAGTTCACTGTGGTTCACCCTGTGGGTCTGTTTGGCACTGCCTTGTCCCCTGTCTCAGCTTTTGTCAGCAAAGTAGTTGCAACAGTCTACCTAACCATGTTTAAAAGAAATCATGTGACACACATTGTGAACTGGCTTTGGCAAAATTATTTTCAATGGATTGGCTTAAAGTTCTTCTATAGTTTAATCAGAGTCCCCCTACATCAGGGCAATCAATATCTGCCACATTCCAACATGCTATTTAGCACCTGCCCTAGCCTAGTTGAGAGTAAGTAAGGAGGTGCCAGAATTACATTCCAAATGGCATTAGCCACCCAAATTACCTTCCAGTGTGCATCAATTACCAGCTAGCTTTTACCTGGAAAGCATCCTCCCCCAAATATAAATGCAAATGCAAATATAACACATTCTATTTTTACACAAAGTTCACAAAGCTTAGCATGCATATGAAGATCTGCACGGCCTGGCAAGTCTCTGTATATATCACTATTAAGATCCTTAGATGTCATTTCTTCTAAAGCAAGCCATGCTATCTGAAGTCATTGACATCTGAAATGCCTTTGTCCTTCTTCATTGTTACCAGGGCCAGATAGACTATATGGAGCTGTTTAAATGCCGTATTTTCACGGGTCCTCCTCAAACACCTCTAGGAAGATAAATGTTTCCTGTTATATTCTCTTTCTTTTCATAGCTCCTCAGAGATTCTTCTATTACAGGGCCCAGCATAACCTCCAAGTGACCTCTCAATGTAATGTGAGGTGCATGAAGGAAGAGGCTGTGTATTATTTTCCTTAGTGTATTTGTGTCACAGTATTGAGCCTGGCCCAAGTAACTGCTCCATGTGGGCTAATAATCAGTGGGCAGAGGACCAAGCAGTGGTGGTGTAACTGAGTAACAGGGACTCTGCCCCCTGGAAATGGAGAAGGGGTTGAGGTATTAATGCATATGTTGCCCTGGAAACTAGGGTGATGCATGTTGGGCTCTGCAAAAAATTCTGTGGAAGATCATTAAAAGGAGCATGGGAATGCAGCTTCCTCTTTTTAATCTCCTCTCATGCATGGATGCTGGGGGCTTGAGGTCTTGGGCTCCAAACATTAGGGGCAATAACTGGGGGAGAAATGAGGGGGAGAAGCTGGGCCAGACAGTGGCAGGGCCTGTGCCCCTCTCCCAAGTGGGCTCATCAATGATCACGAGTGTGGGTCTGTTAGTGGCAGGCCCTGCTTGGTGCCCCTCCCGCATGTTGATCTGTCAGTTGCTGTAGGCCCCATGGCCTTCCCTCAGGATGGGCTTGTCAAGGGTCACCAGTGTAGGTCACCAGCAGCATTAGGAAAAGGACAGGACTCCATGAGTAGGAGTCCTGGAGATGTAGACTGTGAAAGATGCCTGAAGCTAGAGAGTGACTGGAGAGCAGCTAAGTTTTAGTTGGGAGAAGAAGTTCTTGGCACAACCTTGAACTGAGATGGCAGAGTGTGGCAGAATTATTTTTCACTGGGTGTCTTAGAGGAAATGGGCTTTTATTTTTTATTTAAATATATTTTATTGAGTATGCTATGACAGTTGTCCCATTCCACCCCCTTTATTTCTCTCCAACCTGCACACCACCTCCCAATGAATCCCCCACCTAGTTAGTTCATGTACATGGGTAGTACATATAAGTTCTTTTGCTTCTACATTTCCTGTATTACTCTTAACCTCCCCTCTCTATTTTCTGCCTACCATTTATGCTACTTATTCCCTGTACTTTTTCTCCATTCCCCTACTTCCCTTCTCTGCTGACAACCCTCCATGTGATTTCCATTTCTGTGACTCTGTTCCTGTTCTAGTTGTTTGCTTAGTTTGTTTTTGTTTTAGGGTTTTTTAAAGGTTTGGTTGTTGATAGTTGTGAGTTTATTGTCATTTTACTGTTCATATTTTGATCTTCTTCTTTTTCTTAGATAAGTTCCCTTCACATTTCATATTATAAGAGCTTGGAAACGATGAACCTCTTTAACTTGACCTTATCTGGAAAGCACTTTATCTGCCCTTCCATTCTAAATGATAGTTTTGCTGGGTAGAGTAATCTTGGGTGTAGGTCCTTGCCTTTCATAACTTTGAATATTTTTTTGCAGCCTGTTCTTGTCTGTGAGTTTTATTTTAAGAAATCATCCGATAGTCTTATGAGAAATCCTTTGTAGGTAACCATCTCCTTTTCTCTTGCTGCTTTTAAGATTCTCTTTTTATCTTTCATCTTGGATAATGTAATTATGATGTGCCTTGGTGTACGCTTTTTTAGGTCCAACTTCTGTGGGACTCTCTGAGCTTCCTGGACTTCCTGGAAGTCTATTTCCTATGCCGGATTAGGGAAGTTCTTCTTCATTATTTTTTGCATATTAGTTTTCAATGTCTTGCTCTTCCTCTTCTCCTTCTGGCACCCCTATAATTTGGACATTGGAATGTTTAAAGTTGTTCCAGAGGTTCTTAAACTTCTCTTTTTTTTTGAATTCTTGTTTTTTTCATTCTGTTCTGGTTGAATGTTTCTTTCTTCCTTTTGCTTCAAACCATCAATTTGAATCCCAGTTTCCTTCTCTTCACTGTTGGTTCCCTTTATTTCACTTTTTATAGCCTTTACCTTTTCCTCTATTTTGAAACCATACTAAACCAATTCTGTAAGCATCCCAATTACCAGTGTTTTGAACTCTGCATTTGATAGGTTGGCTACCTCTTCATCACTTAGTTATATATTTTTCCTGAATCTTTAATTTTTTTCTTTCATTTGGGCCATTTTTTTTCTTCACATGCCTGTTACATAATAAGAGTCAGAGCCTTAGGTATTCACCAGGGTGGGGCAACCCAAGATGCTGCATTGTGATGTGTTGGGATTGGGGAGGAGGAGTATGAGAGGGAACAATGGGCCTGCTCAGCTCTCTGCTGACTTCCAGTCCCCTCTGCCTCTACCCACAAGCAAATTGGGTCCTTCTGGTGCTGATTCCCAGGTGTGAGGTTTTGTGTATGTTCTAGGACCCCATAGGTCTCTCCAATGAACTCTCCTGTGAGGCTGGGAGTCTTCCTGGACCACCTCAACCTCCACAGATCTCTTCAATCAGAGGCTTTGAGGCTTTTATTTCCCTACCTGGAATCCTGGGTTGAGCAGTCCATCACGATCCCCAGTTGCTCCCCCTGGTCTATCCATACACAAACATGTGACTGCCTGCTCTGCCAACTTCTGCTCCACCCAGTCCTCCAGCTTCTGCATTACCATGCATCCTTTCTGCCCCAGCTGCCTGTCTCTACCCCTCCTATCAGTCTGGGTGAATGTTTCTTCTTTAATTTCTTGGTTGTCAGACTTCCATACAGTTCATTTTTCTGTCAATTTTGGTTGCTTTCTTGTTTTAAAATTTGTCGTTGTCCTTCTTTGGTTGTGTGAGGAGGCACAGTGTATCCATGTATGCTTCCATTTTGTTAAATAAGTTTACTTTTCTTTCCATCAAACTGTCTTTCATGTTTTGCCTGGTAAACAGTAAGCTGTAGTACCCTCCTCCCCCAGGTTGGATTAGGTAACAATGGGTCTGAGAGAATAGGACCCTAGCCCAAGGATGGTACCCATGAATACTGAACTTTCACATACTAAACAAGAAGAAGAATGTCAGGGGAACTTGAGGAAAGATGGGAAGGAGTTGCAGGGTCTTTATGAGGTATGAGTCTTTTCTAACCTGGTATATCCAGAGTAGGGAATTAATTTTTGGAATCTCAGAGTTCTCAGCGTGTACCACCCAATTACTTATACTTTAGGACCAACTAACAAGTTGGTAAACCTTCTAATGAACTCAAGCTAGGGTATATAATTTGCTTTTAACTGACAGATTATCTAGTAATTAACAACATATGCTGTATACCAGCACTGTCAATCAAGCTTTCTGTAGTGATAGAAATGTTTGATATTCAGTATTTTCAATATACTAGACTTTGCCACACTAAACACTTAGGATGTAACTAGTACAACTAAGATATTGACTTTTTCATTTTTTAAAATGACCATTATGTTGGATAGTACAATATGTACTCAAAAATCATACAGCTATTCTAAATGTACACTGGCATTTAGCCTTCATTACTTTATTTATTAAATAAAGATAATTTTATACTTTTTATTTTTTGCAATGATTAAGTCAGTTATTAATTTGTGTTGGTTATCTATTGCTGCATAACAAATCCCTAGATTCGTGGCTTAAACATATAATAGTTTAGAATTACAGCAGAGGAATGGCAGTGTGATAAGTCACTTTGTTCTCTCCCCTTAAAGTTTCAACAATATAAACAGCTATAGTTAAACAAAAGATTCCCTGCTGAACACACAAACATACCAGAGTGATCTGGTCATGGAAAAATCTACAGGTGGGCAAGAGGAAGAAATGCTGAGCTAAGCCATGGATGGTCCTACAGCTGGGAGCACACAGCAGGGCTCAGTCCAGAAATGGAAGGAATCAGGTTGTGACTGGCATTGCCTTCAGCTGGGTAAAGAGATTTGGTGGTGTATCTGGGGGTGTGGGCAATATGAGCTGTTGCTGGTCCCATGACTTGGATAAAGACAAAGCATAGAAGTGCAGCCATGGTGTCAGGTGTTTGGATTTCCAGAAAGAAACAAAGATATGGAGTCTTAACCTTCCAGAGTACACATGCCTTTGCATTTGGTGTCAAATTGCAGAGCACCTTATCTGAAAACCCTAGAAGTAGTACCACAGAGTCACTGTTTTCATAAGCAAAGGGTGTACTCTGTGACTGATCCTGGTATTGGGGTAGAGGGACTCCATGGAAGTCCAACGTCACCATTACCAGGAGGGCAAAGCAACTCAGAAGGCATCTGGGTAACCCAAGACCATTTCACCCCCATGCATCATGGCTATACTAACTGCAGTGTCTGGCTGTGGAGAACAGCACTAAGATTTCACAGATTTGGAGCCCCATTACTCACTGCATTCCCATGCAGAATTTATCTCCTGGGACTGGGGAGACCAGATCACATGAGAGACATCCACTTCTCATCTTTCAACACTTCATTGAGATCTGAAAAACCAGAAAAGTACAAGAGTGCTAAAAAAACTTGTGATTAATCATCACCTACTAAAAAAAAATAGAAATGCTTCTTTGTGTTAATCTACTAGAGAAGTGCTACTCAAACATAGATGTCTAGACTGAGAAGTAATCCATAATTTACCATGAGTAAACGAGGTAGAAAGGCAACTGAGAATGAAAGTAAAACATCACCAGAAAACATAAAGAAATGGAAATATGTGATAAATGACAGAGAATTTGAGATTACAGCTCTGAAACAACTGGGTGAGATGCAAGAAAATGCAGACAGCCTGTTTAATGAGCTCAGAAAAATAAATCAATGAACAAAACAAGTACTTTACAAAAAATATTAAAACTTAAAAAAATAACCAAATAGAAATTCTGGAGATGAACTTAAAAAAGAACATAAAAAATGAACTAGCATGCATAAAAAATAGAGCAGACTATCTGATGGAAAGAATTAGTGATAGTTGAAGCTAGATATATAAAAATAACAGAGAGTGAAGAATAGAGACTTGAGCATAAAATAAAATAAGAAAACTCTATGAGAACTGTGACTTCATGGGCAAGAGCAATGTAAGAATAATAGGCATATCAGAAGAAGAAGAAGAAAGAAATGAACAAAGAGCCTATTCAAACAAATAAATGATGAGAACTTTCAAAACCTGTCCAAAGAGATAACTCTTCAAATCCAAGAAGCAAACAAAAAAGTTAATTACCTCAGTCCAAACAGATCTTCTCTAAGGCATATTTTATTAAAACTGAAGAATTAATGACAAAGAATAAATTCTTAAGGAAACCAGAGTAATGAAGAAAGTAACCTATAAACAAAAATCTATTAGTTATCACTGGACTTTTCAGTAGAAACTTTATAAGCTAGAAGAGAGTGAAACTAAATATTCAAACTACTGAAAAAGAGAAATTAACCATTCAAGAATAATATGTCCAGAAAAGCTATCCTTTAGATATGAAGAAGAAATAAAGACTTTTCCAAACACAAAGAAGCAGAGGAAGTTTATCACCATAAGACCCCCATGGCAGGAAATACTCAAGGGGGTTATTCCAACTGAAAGAAAGAACAAAATGTCGTAAAATTATGAATCAGATCACCAAAAAACTTTCAGTTTAAACAAGCATAATTCTTTTTTTTTATAATAAATTTTATTTAGTTACTTTTCAAGTACATTTTTTAATCTATTTCTCCCATCCCACCCCCCCACCCTGTCTCCCCCCTCCCTCCAATTTCCCCTCCCCCAGTCCTCATCCCTGTGTCTTTCATACTTGTTCCTCAAAATCCCTCCCCCTTTTTCCCCTTAAATTCCCTTCCCTCATATGAGAGGAGAAGTGGTAAAGGTCTGAATTTGCAAAAGAAAATGAAGATCAGATGTATTCAGAATAAAAAGGACTACTATATATGAAACTTTTTTATAAACTTAATGATAACCATACACACCCCTCCCAAAAAATTGAGACACAAACTTTAAAAAAAGAGGAAACAGAAGAAAGCAGTACAAAATACCACAAAAGAAAACAACAGACAGAAACACAAAGGAAAGGACCCATTCAAGGCATGTAGACATCAAACAAAAGATGAAATAGTCACAAAAAATTCCTAATACACTAACAATTACCCTAAAGATAAGTAGACTTGAACTCACCAATAAAGAAGCACAGAGTAGCAGATTGGATAAAACACAAAACCCAATCATATGCTGTCTTTAGTAGATACATCTAACCTGCGAAGACAAAGATAGACTTGAAGTGTCAGGGTAGAAAATGATTCTCTAAGTAAATAACATCCATTGAAAAGTACGTATAGCCAAACTTATGTCTGACAAAGTAGATTTCAAGATAACAAATTTAATAAGAGACAAAGGTGGACATTTTATAGCAACATAGGGGACACTACATGAAGAAGATACAACTCTCCTCAGTACATAGGCACCCAATCAGAGATCACAGAAATATATAAAACAACTAGTAACAGAACTAAAAAGAGAAACTGACAAAAACACAATGATAGTTAGAGACATTAATACTCCATTGAAAGCTCTGGATAGATCATCCAAACAGAAAATCAATTTTTAAAAAATCAGCCTTAAATGACACATTAGACCAAATGGGCATAAGTGGCATTTATAAATACAGAGCTTTTTCATCCTGAAACATCAGATTTTACATTCTTCTTCAATGCATATGGAACATTCTCAAAGACAAGACTATATGTTGGTTCACAAAACTAGACTCAACAAATTCAAGAAGATTGAGACACTGCCAAGCATATTCTTTGACAAAAATGCTTTGAAATTAGAAATCAACTGTGAAAAGGAAGCAAAGAAACTCTCATATATATGGAGATTAAACAACATACTACCAAAAATGTCAAAAAAAGAAATGAAAGTTCATATTAAAAGATATATAGGATAAATTGGAATGGCAATGCAACATACAACTTCTGGTGTGCAACAAAAGCAGTTATAAGAGGGAAGCTTATGTTATCAGAACAAACAGGTGAAGTCCCAAATAAACAACCTAACATTACATCTTAAAGAACTAGAAAAAGAAAAAAAATACCCCAAAGTCAGCAGAAGGAAGGAAATAAAAATAAGAGCAGAATTTAATAAAATAGAACACAAAAAGACTATACAAAATTAATACAACAAAGAACCAGTTCTTTGAAAAGATTAATAAAATTGACAACCCCTAGCTAGACTCATTAAGGAGAAAAAAGAAACCACAGACATCACAGGTATACAAAGGATCATATTAGAACACAATGAAAGACTATATGCCACCAAATTCAATAACCTACCTGAAATGTGTAAGAAATATATAACCTCACTAGACTGAATCATGAACAACTAGAAAATTAAATAGACTGATCAACAGTGAGGAAATTGAGATAACCATCAAAAGCTTCCCCCAAAATAAAAATTCAGGATAATGTGGCTTTACTAGTGAACTATATCAAGCATTCAAAAAAGATTGGATACTTATCCTTCTCAAACTCAGAAAAATTAAAGAAGAGGCAATACTTCCTAACACATTTAGTGAGGTCAACATAACCTAGATACCAAAACCTGGCAAGGAAAACACACAAAAAAGAAAACTACAGACCTGTATTTTTGCTGAAGACAGATGCAAAAACCCTAAACAAAATGCTAGCAAGTTGAATACAACTATACATTTAAAAAATAATGCACCATGTTAAATTGGGGTTTATTCCAGGGGCAAAGAATGGCTGGCTCACTGTATACAAATCAATCAATGTAGTAAACCACATTAACAAAACAAAGAATAAAAGTCACTGATATTGTCATTAGATGCAGAAAAATGTGATAAGATACAACACCCATTTATAATTAAAACACTCAATAAAATGGATATAGGAAGAAAGTGCCTCAACATAATAAAGGCCATATATGACAAACCCTCAGGCAATATTATACTCAATGGTGAAAAACTGAAAGCTTTTCCTTCCAGGAATAAGACAAGGATGCCCACTCTCACGACTCTTATTAAACATAATTCTGGAAATCCTGGCCAGAGCAATCAGGCAGGAGAAAGAAATAAAAGGCATTCAAATTGGGAAGGAAGAAGTAAAAGTGTCACTTTTTGCATATGACACAATTCTGTATATAGAAAACCCTAAAAACACCATCAAAAACCATTATAAACAATAAACAAATGCAGTAAAGTTTCAGGATACAAGATCAGTGTATAAAAATCCATTGCTTTCCTGTATATTCACAATAAAATTTCAGAGAAAGAAATAAAGATACAATTGTTTTTGCAATTGCAACCAAACAAACAAAATACCTAGAAATAAATTTAACAAAGGAAATAAAAGACCTATATACTGAAAAATTCAAAGCATTATTACAAGAGATTTAAAAAGATACAATGAAATGGAAAAATATCTTGTGTTCATGAATTGGAAGACTCAATATAGTTAAAATGTCCATATTACACAGAGCAATATGCAGATTTAATGCAATCTCCATCAAAATCCCAATGTTATTATTAAGAAACGGAACAACAATGATCAATTTGTATAAAACCAGCAAAGACCCTAAATAGCCAAGGAAATCCTAAGGAATAAAAGAATAAAGTTGGAGCTATCGCGCTATATGACTTCAAATTATACCAAAACTAAAATTGAGAATACAGAGCTATGATAATCAAAACGACATGGCATTGATAGGAAAACAGATACATAGAGTAATGGGACAGAACTGAGAGAAAATTGAGAGCCCAGAAATAAAACTACATGTAAACGAGCAAATAATTTTTGACAAAGGAGCCAGAAACATACAATGGAGAAAACTTTTTAAATAAATGGTGTTGGTAAAATGGAAAAGCTACATGAAAAAGAATGAAATTCAATTATAGTTTGTTCCTATGTACAAAAAGCAATTCAAAATGGATCACAGTCCTACACATAAGATCTGAAACAATAACTTACATAGAAGAAAACATAGGTGCTACACTTATGGATATTGGTCACAGAGAACATTTTATAAATTTGACCCAAAAGGCAAGGGAAGTAAAGGCAAAACTAAATTAATGGGACTATATCAAACTAAAAAGTTTATTTTTAAAGCATTTTTTAAATTTAATTATCGTTTCTGCATAGCAAAAGAAATCAACAACAAAACACAAAGGCTACCAACTAAATGGGAGATGATACTTGGAAGCAACAGGTCCAACAAGGGTTTAATATCCAAAATATATTAAAAACTCATACCCCTCAACATGAAACAAAGAAAGAAACTATCCTATTAAAAAATGGGCAGAGGATGCAAACAGACAACTCTTTTAAAAAGACATACAGCCCTGGCTGGTGTAGCTCAGTGGACTGAGCACAGGCCTGCGAACCAGAGGATCGCGGTTCAATTCCCAGTCAGGGCACATGCCTGGGTTGCAAGTGAGTTCCCTGCAGGCCAGTTTCCAGCAGGGGATGCACTAGAGGTGACCATACATTGATGTTTCTCTCCCTTTCTTCTTCCCCTCTAAAGATAAATAAATAAATATTTTTTAAAAAAGAAGACATACAAATGACCAACAGAGATATGAAAAGATTTCAGCTTCATAGCATAGTTATTAGGGAAACACAAATGAAAACTTCAAGGTTTCAGCTTCATAGCATAGTTATTAGGGAAACACAAATGAAAACTACAAGATACCACCTCATACCTGTTAGAATGGCTATTATCAACAAGACAGGTATAACAAATGTTGGAGAGGTTTTGGAGAAAAAGGAACCCTCATTCACAGCTGATGGGAATGTAAACTGGTACAACCACTGCAGTACAATCACAATGGTATGGAGGTTCCTCAAAAAAATTAAGAATATAGTTACCATATGACCCAGCAACCCCTCTCCTAGGTATCTACCTGAGAAACTTGAAAACATTTATTCACAAAGATCTATGCACCCCTATGTTCATTGCAGCATTATTCACGATGGCCAAGACAGAGGGACGACCAGAGTGTCCTTCCAAAAAGAATTGGATAAAGAAGATGTGGTACATATATACAATGGAATACTGCTCAGCCATAAGAAAGGATGAAATATTGCTGTTTGTGACAACATGGATTGACTTTGAGAATATTAAGCTAGGTGAAATAAGTCAATCAGAAAAAGCTAGGAACCATAAGATTTCATTAATATGTGGGATATAAAACTAAAACTCATAGACACAGATAGTACAGTAGTTACCAGAGGGAAGCAGGATTAGGGGGTAGTAAAAGGTAAAGTAGGCCAAATATATGGTGATGAAAAATGAATTGAATTTCGGTAGTGTGAACAGAATGCAATATACAGGTCATGTGTCATAGAAACATACACTTGAAACCTATATGATCCTGTTAACCAATGTTGCTCTCAATAAATTTAATAAATAGTTTATTATCTTCCATGGTTTCTCTTGGTCAGAAATTTGGGCAAGGCTTGGCTATATAAGGTTATTTCTGGTTTGTCTCATGAGGTTGCAATCATGTTAGCCTGGGCTGCAATTATCCAGTGGTTCAACTGAGGGATCTTCTTCCACAGTGACTCATTCACATGGCTAGCAAGTTGTTCAGGGGCCTTCTGTGGATGCTTGAGTGTCCTCCCAGGATAGCAACTGCTTCCTTTAGAGTGAGCATCCGAAGAGAACAAGGGAAGCTGAAATGTCTTTAACTTGTAACCACATAAGGCACACACTGTCTCAGAGCCTGAGGGCCATCTTGGAGGCAACTACTATACTTTGTAAAGCACTTAGAAGGGTTCTTGACACATAGTGAATGCAGATATCAGTAGTTCTTATCTGCTGTTTCCCAAGTGCAACAAATCCTTGTGGCTCCCAGTGGACATTTACAACTGCTGGAAGAGCCTGCTCTAGGGTAGAGCAGGGGAGTTGGGGCTGTACATGGTCCCCCCCAACCTGCAGTGCCCACAAACTGACACTGACTCCCACTGTCTCTTTCAGTGCTGCACCAGATGACACCTGCATGGGAACTTTTGGTGTGGGCCAAATGAAAATGGCTAGGGAAGTCCCACCCAACCTAGGATCTGACTTAACTTCAAGAATGCCGCATGTGAAAGAAACTTAGAATCAGAAGCTGTGGGACAATTCCCAGTTCTTGCATTTAGTATTAGGAAAAACAAAACAAAACAAAACAAACATTGGAGTTTCAGTTTATTGTCCAAAAATGTTATTCTTTTTTTTTTAAAAGATTTTATTTATTTATCTTTAGAGGGGAAGGGAAGGAGAGAGGGAGAGAAACATCAATGTATGGTTGCCTTTCATGCATCCCCTGCTGGGAACTGGCCTGCAGGGAACCGGCCTGCAACCCCGGTATGTGCCCTGACTGGGAATCGAACCACGATTGTCT
Source organism: Artibeus jamaicensis (assembly GCF_021234435.1). Lineage (NCBI taxonomy): Eukaryota > Metazoa > Chordata > Mammalia > Chiroptera > Phyllostomidae > Artibeus > Artibeus jamaicensis. The sequence continues at coordinate 3,084,557 of NW_026521846.1, forward strand.
GGTTTGCAGGCCCATGCTTAATCCACTGAGCTACAGCAGCCAGGGCCAAAAATGTTATTCTTGTCTTATAGGATGATTGTTTAAGTTAATGCACTAGGGGCTTTCTGTGTTCCATGGACTGTGCTAGTAAAGACTGCAGAAAGGCCCCGTTTCCATGAAGAAAGCAGAGTGCTGGGTGTGATGTACATAAAGTAACCCCAGGGGTGGAAACAGACTCTTCTGATGCTGGGTCTGAAGATTCAGTGGAGAAAGTGGTTTGACTCATCAGAAATGCTGACAGATGGCCATTGTGGCTGAAGCATAGCCATCTAGGACAGAAGTGTTAATGCAAGGACGTATGTGACACCTGCTTGTAAATTGCCTTCCTTACTTCCAGTTCTAAATTCTTTCCTTGATGCACCAAGGCTCCCTTTTAACTTTTTTCTGCCTTCTATTCTTTTTAAAAAAGATTTTATTTATTTATCTTTAGAAAAAGGAAAGAAAGGAGAAAGAAAGGAAGAGAAACATCAATGTGTGGTTGCCTCTCATGAGCCCCCTACTGGGGACCTGGCCTACAACCCAGACATGTGCCCTGACTGGGAATTGAACTGGCTTGCAGGCTGGCACTCAGTCCACTGAGCCTCGACAGCCAGGGCCCTGCCCTCTATTCTTAATATTTCCAAGTGAGTAGTTCCAATCAGGATGATGCCACAGTAGTTCCTGTGGGGCCATGCGATGCCTGACATTTTTGGTTTCTCTTGGTCCTTCTCTTTTCTTCTCTAGGGAAAGCCTGGATATTTCCTCCATCTTGGCCAGTCCATACGTGGCATCTGGATGGAGGGCATGTCCCCTATGCAGAACACAGTAAGACCTTGAGTTGTGACTAATTGTTTGATGGCTTGTCTTTCTACCCATTTCCAAGTGTCTTAGGACACATTGTTATAGGCATCTGACAAAGCTATTTGGCCATCACTCTATTTATATGTCACCTTGACCCTTCCCCTTCCAGCTCAAAGTAGGTTTCACAGGATTTTTAGGAATTTCTTCTTATGCCAGATTTACCTACCCCGGATCCCGCTCTAACAAGGCAAGGAGCTGCAGCACCTCCCCAACACAGGTGGTAAGAGGCTTAAGGCTTATGCCGCACCTTAAGGTTTTCAGACTTAAGTGGATTAGAGCCAGCAAGCGCTTCTCCCAGAGGACATGGAGACTCGGGCTATGTCACATAGCTGGGGGGCAAGGATCCATTGCTCCCTCTTTGTCACAGCCCCCAAAGTCCTTTCATGATGGCCTCCCAAGTGATCGAGTCTGGCTTAGGTTGCCCCCTGCTGTGAGGAGCCTTACCTGTCATCAACATTGACCATGCTTTCGGGGTCAGGGGAAGGAAGCTGAGGCAGCGTCTGCTACCAGGGACAAGCTTTTTCTCCTTTGTGGCTTGCAATCTGGAGGTTGCTCACTCAGCCTTAGCCATGGGGGGTGGGTAGTTATAATTCCTGAAACCAGGCAGAGTGGTTCCTGTTGAGGTCCAAAACAGATGTTGAAAAGGGACAATCCCGAATGAGCCCCGGATAAAGTTAGGCTGACCAGGAACTAAAGTTAGGCTGACCAGGAACAGGGAAATTTTTACTTCCTAAAAGGGCTAACCACCAACTACACAAAGAGCCTTTTGAATTTCCCTAATAAGCCAATGGCAATCAGCTGTTTAGAGCTAGCCAATAGCTAACAGCCGCATCTGCTTCTGTTCAAAGCTTGCTTGCATACCCCTATATAAGGACATAGCTGTAAGCGCCGGGGTGCAGCTCTCACCTGCAGCTCTCCTGAGCATCGTGTCCTCGGACACTCAGAGAGTTCGCCCCTGAGCAGGTAAAACTTGGCCAATAAAGTAACATCTTGAAAATTCTGAAAGTCTCCGAACCTCTGTTTCTCGTGACGGCAGATGCAACAGTTCCCAACACCTGTGAGCAAACTGTCTCCTCCACAAAAAAGAACCTGTAGGCCTCCTGCAGTGTGAGTTCAGTGAGGAATGACAATTTTGGATACATTTTAGGACTGGTCATCCTTTGTCTCCAAAGCCCTACTCCTCCAAACTCTGAAACTTGGCGATATCCCTCAGCTCCTGGGGCTGCCTGTCCATCTGCGGGAGCATTTCTTGGCTGTGGAAACCCTTGAGAGTCGCGGCAGCCAGGACTTCAGCTATTTAACTGGATGCCGGCTCTTAGTATTCTGCTCAAAGATAAAGAACTTTTTGCAGGTAAGGTAGCCAGCCCTATCACACTTGTGGAGACAGTGAGGTCTTACCTCCTCTTAATGTTGTCTGCAGGACTGTGGAGCAATTGGGATCATAGCTAGGAACCACAGAATCCAGCTCTGGAGGCCCCAAGGTCAAGGCAGCCAGCCCTCTTTTCCAGAGGGACTGAAGGACTTGCTGATCTGACTTCCATCAGTCCTCCTAATTTGACTCCCCCATCTCCCAAAACCACTATAAAAAATTTAGAGTGTGTATATTTCCATATCTTTGAATATTAACACTCACTCATTCGAGATAATTTGTACATACATGTAAGATGTACTGCAGTTGCAGAGGAACACTGTTTCATGGATTAAGTTGGCCACAAAATCTGTGTGATTTTTTCCATAAAATAAAAGACACATTTTTCATTTTCACCAATAACTTTATTGATTTGGATATTTTGAGTATGTTAACTATCTCCTGCATGGTATAACATTGAATGTTCTCAATAATTAATGTCTTGATTTGGTCACTATCAGCTTCAACTTGTCTGTGAAGCCGTGGAGCAACATCCAGTGAGAAATCTTCAGTACAAAACTTTGCAGATCACTTTTGACATGTTCTATCAGCCATCAGTCACAGCACCTTCTCCATACACTGTTCCAAACTTTTTCTTGCATTTCAGTTGTGTTTTTACTTTTCTTGAAATAATAAAGCAGAATATGTCCAAAATGTTGCACATTTTCTTCCATCTTCAATATTAAAATGTCTACACAAAATTTGCCAATTTTAATAAGTTTTTATTTTAAATGCATGCTGATATGACAGCTGTCACAATGCAATGTAGCAAAATTGTTTTGAATGAAGTTAAAGACAACTAAGTGCTACTAGAACCATCTTACAGAAAGCCAAACAAACTTTTTGGTCAACCCAATATAATTAGTATGCTCAGCAAGACTGGCCATCAAAAAATTGCTCATTTAATAATAACCTTATTTGCTCAATTTGATAAGAAATGGAAATTTTACATTGAAGAAGTGATTTGTACAGGCTTGTAAGTGATAGGGTTAGGAAATAATCTGACTGCAGCTAGAATGTTTGTAAAAAGAATAATTTGATCAGCAACAAAGAGTCTGGCACCTGGCCAGGTGGCAAGGATAGAGCCTGAGCTCTGGTAAGGATAGCATCATGCTCCCCTGCTCCTTACTCCTGGAGGGTCTACAACTTCTGAGCTGGCTGTCTTAGATGAAGGATCCCTCTGTTTCTTACATGCCCCATCTTGCTCTTGTGATGAAGGGACACTTTCTGGGCAGCTCTCCATAGTCCGTTGGCCCCTGGCTGGAGAGCTATGACCTGTTAGGCACATGGGCCTATGGGAGGATGAAGGAGATGCTGTTACTCTTGCAAAGCACAGATAATGGAGGGGACTTCCACAGGGACCCAGTGGGCTCTGCCCCTGCATACATGTGTTAGGGCTTTCTCTGTAGAGGAGAGTGTGCTGTGTTGTACAGATTCTCTGGGTGGCCTGCTGGGTTCACCTCTGTGGCATCACCTCAGTTCAGGCCTTCTCCTCTCCCACTCAAGGCTTCAGGTATGGTGAAGGGTGCATGTGGTGGCCTCTGTTATTTCTTTGCATCTGACATTGTATCATTTGTATAGTTTTAACTGCTACATAGTAGTTAAAATAGTCAACATTTATATTTATGTTACTGCTGCCTTTAGGAGAGAATGGGTTTCTTGAGCGTCTTTTCTTTTTTATAATTCATATAAAATATATGTTATTCCAATAGAAGTTGTTTTTGTTTTTATCTTTTTCTTTTCATGGAAGAGGCCAGATGTTCTCCTTGAACTCAGCACCCAGTACAAGTACTTCCTCCAGAAGGGGCAGGCAGGAAGTGTGTGTGTTAGCAGCTCTGCAAGCAGGTGCTGTCACTGACCTGGGCTGGGAGAAGATCAGACATGCAGAGGTTACCACCTCCTTCTGGCCACCCTGCAGTGAGGCACAGTCTGAGCACTTCTATGGCATATTTCACAAAGACTATACCTATTCTGCCTCTATGCATACATCTTCTCTGCCCACTGTCCAAGCACAAGAAATGCCAGAGTGTGGCTCATTTAGTAATAGAACTTTCTGAGGACAGCTAGGCAAAGGTAGAGTGAGCTACTCAGTGAGTTTACTGTCACTGGGACATGGTATCACCCAGGCATTGTACTGCATGAGGTGGGTCTGAAAATTTCATTCAGAGAAGATTCATTATTTTATTGTCTTCTCATTACATTTTATTTTTGTTTCATCAACCATTGTATTATCTTTATCAATTCCTTCCTCAATTTTTTCTTTTTTTAGATATACTGAAATTAAATATTTACATCAGTACTTTAATTTATTGTCAGTATTTTTAAGGAAAATGCATTTAAGGCATTCTCTCAAACTGCTTCTTTGGCCATATATTAAAGGTTTTGACATATAATGTTCTCAATTACACTAATTTTAAAATACCCTTTAATTTTATCTTGGATTTCTTTTTTATAATTTTTAAAATTTAATTGTTGTTCAAGTACAGTTTTCTGTCTTTTACTCCCATCCCAGCCTACCCCCTCCACTGCTCCCCACCTCCCTCCCATTTCCACCCCCCTTAGTTGTTGTCCATGTGTCCTTTATACTAGTTCCTGTAAATCCTTCCCCTTTTTCCCTGAAATTCCCTCCCCTCTCCCCTCTGGTCACTGGCAGCCTGTTCTCTATTTCAGTATCTTGGGTTGTATTTTGCTTGCTTATTTGTTTTGTTGTTGAGCTTCCTGTTAAAGGTGAGATCATATGGTATTTGTCTTTCAACACCTAGCTTATTTCACTCAGCATAATGCTTTCCAGTTCCATCCATGCTGTTGCAAAGGGTAGAAGCTCTTTCTTTCTTTCTGCTGCATAGAATTCCATTGTGTAAATGTACCATGGTATTTGGATTCACTTATTTACTGATGGGCACCTAGGTTGCTTCCAACTCTTGGCTATTGTTAATTGTGCTGCTATGAACATTGGGGTGCATAGGTTTTTTTTGGATTGGTGTTTTAGGGTTCTTAGGATATAATCCTAGCAGTGGAATTGCTGGGTCAAAAGGCAGGTCCATTTTTAGTTTTCTGAGAAAATTCCATACTGTTGTCCATAGTGGTTGTACCAGTCTGCAATCCCACCAACAATGGATTTCTTTTTTAATACAAATATTATTTTAAAGTCTTTCTATGTTTTAAAATGTTAACCTTATCTTGTGAAGAGACATGTTTTTATTCTTAATATCTGAATTTATTCTTCATATGGACTTATAATTTTTACTCTTTAAAATTAATTAAGATTTACAGCAGAGCACACAGCAGAATTTTATAATATTTCCATGCATTTTTTGAAACTATTATTTTTTGGTTGAAACAGAATTTTGATGTATTCGTCTATCTGTATATTGTATCTTAAACTGTATAATCAAGATTGTTAATTTTCTTATTTAAATCCTTGGTCTTTTGTGCTCTTATTCTCTCATTTTCTTAAATATGTTTGGTAAACTCCCACTCTGTTTTGATGGTTAGAGATAGGTAACTACTTGCACATGTTTTCTGGGTTCCTAGTCAGCTGAAAACAAAGCCAAGGAATGTCTAAAATAGCCAAGTAATGGTTTCATTATGGAGAACTATTCTTATGCTTAAGGGAAAATGGAATTTCCTTTTCCTCCCTCCTTAATTTGAGAAAACTTGGTTCTTCAGACTGGGATGAACAAGTTACCTAACTAACCAAAGACTGAGGAGCTAGCTACAAAAGAATAAAGTGTCAGCATGGTCTCTATAGGTGGAAATGTGCAGATTTCTACAGTGATAAAGCATAGACAGATCCTACCAACTGCAAGAGAATTCAGAATATGTCCTTGCTGTTTAATTGTTAATGTGTAGTACTTGAATCTGGTCACTGGGGTCCTTTATAAATCACTTTCTCTCATCCACTGGTTAAATAATTTCATTTTGAACAGTGACCTGAAAATGAGGAATGGAAGGGAAATCAGCCAGGGACTGCTTTACCTCTCTACAATCTAATGTGAGAAGCAAGCAGGTAAGCATGACAACAATGCTATCTGACAACTTTGCTACTCTTATCTATCTTACTTTTACTCATAAGTTTGTGTGTGCATATGAGATTTTATATTAAGTAAATAATATATTTGATTTGATATAATTTGAGAGTTTTTGTCTTTTAAAAGGGGATTTAAGGACAAATACCATATGATCTCACATTATAATCAAAGCTAAGATAAAACAAACAGGTCATTCATTATTAAAACAAAGACATCTGAAATATAAACAACAGCTACCAGAGGAGAGAGGGAAGGGAACTAAGGAGAAAGAGTGGGAGGGAGAACATCAGTGTGGAAGCCACATGAGTCCCGTGCGGGGAATGGGAGGGGACCAGGCATGTACAGTGATGGGAATAGAACAAAAAAATACTCTGAGTAATTAATAGTCTTGCGGTTCAAACCACTGAGACATTACAACCAGATAGACTTGGTCTTATTTATACAATCTAATTTTATGACTTCTGTGTAATATGACTTCTGTATATCAAGGAAGAAGCAGTAAAGTATAGTAGCTGAGGGTGTGGGCTCTGGGTTCAAATTCCAACTCATAAAGCTACTATCAGAGCCACCATGAGCAAGCTACCAGTTCTTTCCACATGTGAGGTTTCTCTCCTTAAAGATTTAAAACTCAAAGAATACTGAAAAATTTGAGTGAATATATTAAACTATTTAAAACAGTTCTTGTCACAAAATAAATCCTCCGGTTTTTGTTTTATTCTTTCCCATAGTTTTGCAACATTTTGTGAATTTTAGCAGGATATTTTTTTTTCTCAGAATGGTTTGATTTAAAAGTGTCAGAGGTGGGCACAGGTAACCAGGTTCAACCACCAGGAAAGGGGGTCCCACAATGTTACTTAGTTGACCCCCCTTCTCCTGGGTTCACCCCCCCCATACTAGGTTTACCTTTCCCTTCACCAGAGAGTTATAGCTCTCCATGTTAGAGAGTGGTAAAAAGGAAAGGAATTATTTATTCAAGTTATTCAGACTTAAAAGTAATGACTTAATGTCTTTATCAAAATCCCAAAGTTCCTTAAAACACCCACAAACATACGCAGTCCTTCTTTCCCTCTTTGCCAAGTCCGAGGTACCATATCTCAGGAAAATAGAAAGCCGCGTGGTGATTGCCAAAGCTGCTTGACGATTCTTCTCATGGCTGTGTGTGTAGAGGCATCCCCACCCCGCCCACTCTGGCCAAAGCCATGTGGTTCTCTCTGCTAAAGCTACATGGTGATTCTGTCACATGGCTGCAAGAGTTCCCATTCTGGCCAAAAGCGCATAGTTCCCCTTCAATGGCTGCTGCGTCTGCCTTTAAATCCTCGTGCCAATCTTCATCTGCATCCCCATTTCTGACTCCTCCCATAATTGGCTACACTCGGCAGGCTTCCCATATCCTTCCAGCTTTATTGGGCTGCCATAGTGAGTCTGGGCAGGCGTGGCCCCATGGTGCGGAGCCAATCATCTCCAAGCTTTTACGCAGGTGCTATAAAGAGGTCTGGGAGTTGCCTGCCACTTACATTTTGGGTGGAAGTCACTCCCTTCTCCCCGGCTCAAAGCAAGGCCACAGCTATTTAACATATCTATGAAACCAGTTAAAGGGTATAGATATGTTAAATGATCATTCTAGAGGTTATCTTTGAAACCGTTGCTATGCAAAACACCTCAATGGCCCCGCTCCATGTATCCCATCCCCCCAGCTCAGACTTGTGGAGGTGAGGTCATCCCATATTTTTTAATATTTCCTGGACACCCTGAGAATCTGCACCCATTGCAAATTCTTTTGGGTGTCCCTTGGCTGCACCCTCCTACAAAAGTTGTACCTTTTATCAAGGCTATTATCATTTTACTTAATATGTATCTATCTGATTTATATTAAGTATACTGTCATTTTTCCTGTTATTTAAAGAATAATTAATCCAAGGTACTGATATTTATGGTTTAAAGATGCTTTTTTTATGTTCACCAATAACTTTGTTGATTTGGATATTTTAAGTATGTTGGCTATTTCCCATGTGGTAAAATGTTGATTGTTCTTTTTCTTCTTCTTTTTAATTGTTCTTAAAGTACAGTTGTCTCCATTTTCCCACAACCACTTTCACCTGCCCCACCCATCTACACCTCCCAATCTCAATCCTGCCTGCCTTGACTTTGTCCATGGGTCCTTTATACATGATCCTTGATGGCACTTTCCTTCTCTCTCCTGTTATTTCCCTTCTCTCTCCCCTCTGATTTCTGCCAGTTTGTTTTATTCTTTTTAAAATTATTTTTATTATTGTTGAATTACAGTTGTCTGCATTTTCCACCCACCCCTCCACCTCACCCCATTCAAACCCACATCCCTCCCTTGCTTCTACCCTCCACCTTGAATTTGTACATGTGTCCTTTACAGTAGTTCCTGAGAATACTTCACTCCATTGTCCACTCCCCCATTCCTCTGGCTATTGTTAGATTGTTCTTAATTTCAATGTCTCTGGTTATATTTTGATTGCTTTTTTCTTTTATTGATTATGTTCCAGTTAAAGGTGAGATCATATGGTATTTGTTCCTCACCATCTGGCTTATTTCACTTAGAATAATGCTCTCCAATATCATCCATGTTGTTGCTCCATGCTGGAGCTCCTTCTTTCTCTCTGCTGTGTAGTATCCCAGTGTGTAAATGTAACACAGTTCTTTGATCCACTCATTTACTGATGGGTACTTAAGTTGCTTCCAGGACTTGGCTATTGTAAATTGTGCTGCTATGAACATTGGGGTGCATAGGTTCTTTTGGATTGGTGTTTCAGGGCTCTTAGGATATAACCCCAGTAGTGGAATTGCTGGGTCAAAAGGCAGTTTCAGTCTTCATTTTCTGAGGAAATTGGATAATGTTTTCCATAGTGGCTGCACTAGTCTGCATTCTCACAAATGGTTTACTAGGGTTCCCTTTTCTCCACATCCTTTCCAACACTTGATTGTTGATTTGTTTATGATGGCCATTCTGACTGGTGTGAAGTGGTATCTCATTGTGGTTTTAATTTGCATTTCTCTGATGGCTAGTGATGCTAAACATCTTTTCTTATGTCTCTGGGCACTCTGTATGTTTTCCTTGGAGAAGTGTCTGTTCAAGTCTTTTGTCCATTTTTTAATTAGGTTTTTGTCTTCCTGCAGTAGAGTTGTGTGAATTCTTTATATATTTTGGAGATCAAAGCCTTGTCTGAGGTATCATTGGTAAATATGTTTTCCTATATAGTTGGTTCTCCTTTCATTTTAATTCTTTTTTCTTTAGCCATGCAGAAGCTTTTTAATTTGATGAGGTCCCATTTGTTTATTCTTTCCTTTATGTCCCTTGCTTGAGGGGACATATCAGTGCAGATATTGCTGCATAGAATGTCTGCAATTTTTCTGCTGATGTCTTTCTCCAGGACTTTTATGGTGTCATGACTTATATTTAAGTATTTTATCCACCTTGAATTTATTTTTGTTTATGGTGTAAGTTGGTGATTGAGTTTCATTTTTTTGCATGTAGTTGTTCAGATCTCCCAACACCATTTGTTGAGGAGGCTATTTTTACTCTATTTTATGCTTCTGTTCCATTTGTCAAATATTAATTGACCACAGAGACTTGGGTTTATTTCTGGGCTCTCTATTCTGTTCTGTTCCATTGGTCTATGAGTCTGTTCTTATGCCAGGACAAGACTGTTTTGATTATAGTAGCCTTGTAATACAGTTTGATATCAGGTATTGTGATCCTTCCTACTTGGTTCTTCTTTCTAGAAATTGCTGCAGCTATTTGGGGTCATTTATGGTTCCATATAAATTCCTGAAATGTTTTTTCTATATCTGTGAAATATGTCATTGGTACTTTAATAGGGATTGCATTGAATCTATAAATTGCTTTGAGTAGTACGGCCATTTTGATGATGTTAATTCTTCCAATCCATGAGCATGGTACATGCTTCCATTAGTTTGTGCCTTCCATAATTTCTTCCTTCAGTGTTGTGTAGTTTTCTGAGTATATGCTTTTTACCTCTTTGGTTAGGTTTATTACTAGTTACTTTATTATTTCTTGTTGCTGTATGAAGTGGGATTTTTCCCCCTGATTTCTGTTTCTGATATTTCATTGTTGGTGTACAAAAATGCCTTTGATTTCTGAATATTGATTTTGTATCCCACCATTTTGCTAAATTCACTTATTAGGGGTTGAGCAGTTTTTTTGTGGAGCCTATAGGATTTGTATGTGCACTATCATGTCATCTACAGACAATGACAGTTTTTCTTCCTCCTTTCCAATGTGGATGACTTTTATTTCTTGTTCTTGTCTGATAACTGTGGCTTGGACTTACAGTACAATGTTGAATAGAGGTGGTGCAAGGGGGCATCCTTGTTTTGTTCCTGATCTTAGTGGGAAACTTTTAGTTATTGCTCATTGAGTATGATGTTGGCTGTAGGTCTCTCATATATGGCCTTTATTATGTTGAAGAATGCTCTCTCTATTCCCACTTTGCTGAGTGTTTTTATCATAAATATGTGCTGTACTTTATTGAATGCTTTTCCCTCATCTATTGATATGATGATAGGATTTTTTCTTTCATTTTGTTTACATGATGTATTACATTTATTGATTTGCAAATATTGTACCACCCTTGAATCCCTGGCATGAATCCCACTTGATCATGATGTATGATATTTCTAATGTGTTATTGGATGAGGTTTGCCAGTGTTTTTTGAGGATTTTAGCATCTATGCTCATCAGCAATACTGACCTGAAGTTTTCTTTATTTGTTGTGTCTTCATCTGGTTTTGAGATGAAGATAATGCTGGCTCCATAAAGAGAGTTTGGGAGTCTTTCATGTTCTTGAATTTTTTTGAATAATCTGTGAAGGATAGGGCCTAGCTCATCCTTAAATGCTTTGCAAAATTCCCCTGTGTTAACTGTCCAGTCCAGAGCTTTTGTGTGTCTGAAGGTTTTTGATTACTGCTTCAAATTCATTGGTTGTTATTGGTTTGTTTGGGCTTTCTATATCTTCTTCATTTAGTTATGGAAGATTATATTTTTGTAGAAATTTTCCCCATTTTACCTAGGTTTTCACATTTCTTACATACAATTTTTCATAGTAATTTCTTACAATCCTTTGTATTTCTGTGGTATCGGTTGTAATCGCTCCTCTTTCATTTCTCATTGTGTTTATTTGGGTCATGTCTCTGTTTTTTTCTCAATGAGTCTGCTTAAAGGCTTGTTAATATGGTTTATCTTTAAAAAAACCCATTTTCTGGATGTATTATTGATCCTTAGAATTGTGTTTTTAGTCTCTATGTCATTTAATTCTGATCTTGGTTATTTCCTTCCTTCTACTTGCTCTGAGCTGTCTTTTATTGTTGTTCCTCCAGTTCTTGTAGGTATAGTGTTAAGTTGTTTATTTGAAATATTTCTGTATTTTTTGGGTAGGCCTTTATAGCTATGAACTAACTTCTCAGGTGTGCCTTTGCCATGTCCTATAAGTTTTGGATGTTGTGAGGTCATTTTCATTTATTTCCAGAAACTTTTAGATTTCTTCCCTAATCCATTTTTGACTCATTCATTATTTAATAGCATGTTATTCACTCTCCATGACTTTGAGTGTTTTGGGGTTGTTTTCTTGAGGTTGGTTTCTAGTTTCAGTCCCTTGTGGTCAGAGAAAATGCTTGATATAATTTCAATTTTCTTGAATTTGTTTGAGGTTTGTTTTGTGACCTACCATGTGTTCTGTCTTGGAAAATGTTCCATGTGCATTTGAAAAAAATGTGTATTTTGCTTCTATGGGATGAAAGACTCTATATGTATCAGTTAAATCCATTTGATCTAGGGCATAGTTTAATGCCACAATATCTTTGTTGATATTTTGTTTGGAAGATCTGTCCATTTTTGACAGTGTGGTGTTAAAATCTCCTACTATAATTGTGTTGCTGTGAATATCTTTCTTGAAGTCCTCCAATATTTCCTTTAAGGATTTGGGTGCTCCTGTGTTGGGTGCATACATATTTACAATGTTTATGTCTTCTTGATGGATTCTTTCCTTGAGTATTATGAAGTAACCTTCTTTGTCTCTTTTATAGGTCTTTTTTTCAAGTCTATTTTGTCTGATATGAGTATTGCCACCCTGGCTTTTTTCCCCCTATTTGCTTGGAATATTTGTTTTACACCCTTCACTTTCAGTCTATGTAGGTCTTTTGTCCTGAGGTGGGTCTCTTGTAGGCAGCGTATGTGTGGGTCATACTATCTTATCCATTCAGCTATTCCATGTCTTTTGATTGGAGCATTTAATCCATTTACATTTAAGGTTATTATCAATAGGCGCTTATTCATTGTTATTTTTTGTACCTGTGTTCCTCTTTCTCTCACTGTTTTTCTTCCTGTTCTTAAAGCAGACCCTTTAGCATGTGTTGCAGAGCTGGTTTGGAAGAGGTATATTCTTTGAGGCTTCTTTTGTCTGGGAAGCTCCTTATTTGGCCTTCCATTTTAATTGAGAGACTTGCTGGATAGAGTAGTCTTGGTTGCAGGTCTCTGGTTTTCATTACTTGGAATATTTCTTGTCATTCTCATCTGGCTTATAGCATTTCCATGAAGAAGTCAGCTGCTAGTCTTGTTGGGGCTCCCTTGTATGTTACTTCCTGTTTCTTCCTTGCTGCCTTTAAGATTCTCTCTCTGTCTTTGGGTTTTATCACTTTAATTATGATGTGTGTTGAGGTGGGTCCCTTTGGGTACCTCTTTATTGGAACTCTATGTGTTTCCTGGATTTGTGTGACTTTTTCTTTCATCAGATTAGGGAAGTTCTCCATCATTACTTTTTCCAACCTTTTTTCTATTTCATGCTCTTTTTCTTCTCCTTCTGGAATCCATATTATGCAGATACCAATACATTTCATGTTGCTTTGCAGCTCCATTATCATCTGTTCATTTTTTTCTGACCTTCTTTTCCTTTTCTTGTTCTTTCTGCGTGTGTTATTCTACCTTGTTCTCCAGCTCACTGAGTTGATTCTCTGCTTTATCTAGCCTGCTTTTGTTTTCTTCTACTCTCTTCTTCAGTTCAGAAAATTATTCTTCATTTCCTCTTTGCCTTTACTGATAGCTTCTTTTTTACTTTTCATTTTGCTATAATTTGCAGTGAGTTCATTATAATTTCTCTATAGTTTATGGTAATTGTCTGTGAGCTCATTGATCTTCCTGATAATCATTGCGTTGAACTCAATATCTTATAGTTGACTTGCCTTTATGTCATTTAGCATTCTTTCTGAGGCTTCCTCTTTTCCTTTCATTTGGGAACTTTCTTTGTCTTCCCATTGTTAGTGAGCCTCTTCTTCTTGGCCTCTGCCTCTTAAATTGTTCTGTTTTCACTGTGGGTTTATTGTGTGAATTTTTATGGTAGAAGACCTGTGAGATTCAGTGGTGTAGTCTCCTTGATCTCCTGAGCTTGCTGCTTTTGGGGTGTCATTTATGTTGGCTCTCTGTATGTTTCTGGGTTTTGATCATTGTTGGGTCTTTCTTTGGTGGGTCCTTCCCTCCAGCTAGTTAACTAAGGGTCACTCCATCCACTATGTCTTCTATTCTATTGTACAGGTGTGGACAGATTTTGTTGAAGCTGGTTCTTCTGTCTGTACATAGTTTTGAGGCTTTTCTCTTACTCTTGTTCAGTTGTTTGTTCTGGGTTATTTTTCTACAATTTAGTTGTAGTTCCAGATTGATCCTGGGTGGAGGTTAGTGTAGCTTCCTCTCTTTCCTTCACCTTCTTCCATTGTTATCTGTTCATGGTTTCTTTGTTGGTGGGTTTTCTCTCCAAGCAGGTATACTGGTGTTCACAGCTGCTACCTACTCTTTTTTTGATCAGTTGCAGGGGGAAGGCAAAATGGATTAAGACAGTGGGAGTGTATTCTATGTTATTAAAGGTACCAACTGGTAGAGAAGAGATAGGAGATCCTTTGGATATATATAGTGTTATTTATGATATTTCACCTAACTAGCCATTTTTTAGAAATGGTGGAAAAAGAGAAGACTCTTGTTAGGGCAGGAAGTTTTGTGAGTTGTATACAGAAAGCAGTGAGCTTGTGGGAGGTCCGATTATGAGATATAGTGAGAATAAAGGATCAAAATAGGTGTAGTGTGTGAGAGAATAGAGTTACCTACAACAGGAATAAAGTTCTGAAAACAATGAAGTGGGCTAAGATTTGGGTGGTTGCTGTGTAGTATTAACAATTTTATGGAATAGTAATTATTTACAATAGTAATGGAGAAGGAATCATAGGACAGAATCTATGTGATCTAAATAACAAGAATAGGAAATACAGGACCTAGAGTAGAGTGCTATTGGAGTACAAGTCATGTAAAAGACGAAAAATTAAAAATGCACTTTGAAAGAGAGAATAAGGAAAATCAGTCAAACCATGCAATTTAGCAAACAAAGCAAAGAAGACTAAACAGAAAGAAGAGAAATAAGAAAATGCCACTACAATAAAATATGTAAGAGTAATAAAAAAGTAATAAAAATACCAATATACAATAACTTACAAGTTCTCTGGAGTAGCAATGTGAAATTTTTCTCACCATCTCAGTTAGGATTGTCCCTCTTTGGGTCTAACTATGGTCTTTTCACAGCTCTAGATTTTATTATCTCAGTTGTGGGCTTATTTAAATACAAATAAAGAAATCAAGGAAGAAGGAAAAAAGAAAAACCTTCCTGCTGGCTTCAAACTGGCCAAGCCAGTTTTTCTGGTCTTCCTGGCTGCAGCAGGCTGAGGGGGGATTGGTTTTGCTTTTCTCCCTTCTTGTGGTATTGTGGGGATCAGGGCCAGGTCTGAGCCACCCTCATTGCAGTTGCCCAGCCTCCCGCCCACTTCCTCAGTTTGCTCCCGGGCCTCCATTACTGTTCTGTACCCGACCTATGACTTTAGTCTACCAGTTGTGCTCTCCTTGAGGTGCACCAATTAGCGGCAACTCACATACCACCTTCTAGCTCTTTGCTGTACTAGATGCTAGGGACTCTCAGAGTGTCTACAGGGTAGTTTGGCTCCTCCACTTATTTAAGTCTTTCTGGGGATTGCTGAGTCCCTGAGCCCTGGTGCTGTCCTCTGTGGGGTTATTTCTGCCTTCCTCTTAGCACCAGTCGCCTCATTCTGTGGGAGCACCTCACGTCTCCTCTGCTGCTCCACCTGGGGTGGTAGAATTGGTACGCTTGCCTCTGGGGGGTGGGATCAGTTACACTACACCCCCAGGGCTGCAGATGTGAGCACTTGGTCTCTGCTGCAGAGGAAGCCCAGGCCAGGGTGGTGGTGTTGGTCATGTGCTGGCCTCTGCTACTTCCATGCCAGCCTTGGGGAATGGGGGGTAGCTGGGTCCATGGTGCACCACTGGTGTTGTTGGTGCATTTGGGCTCCCTCTGCCAGTGCATCTGGGGGTAGAATAGGAGTACAGCTGAGGTCCTGGCAGCAGAGATGGTCCCACTGGGGATGCTACAAGGATGCAGCAGCGGGAGGCTGGGGCAGCTGCTGTGGGAGAATTCCCTAAACAGCAACTGAGTGCCTTTTTTTTCCTTTTGAAAAAATTCCTCCTGTTCAAGCTTGGAAGTGGCAGATTTCTATGATGGGATAGTGAGCGGGGCACTGGATAATTCCCTAGATCAAAATACTTTGTCCATCATCACATTACCAATTGTACTATAAATGACTCATTCCTGTGGCTGTCAGTTTCTTCACTACAGGTTCTGATCTGAACAAACTATTTTTAAAAAATTTATTTATTTAATTGTCGTTCAAGTATAGTTTTCTGTCTTTTACTCCCACCCCAGCCCACCCTGAGCCCTCCCCATGTTCCTCCCATTTCCGACCCCCCTAGTTTTTGACCATGTAAAAATATTAGTTAATTTATATATTATTGTTTTTTATGTGTCACATGCTAGTGTACAGATTTGCAAGGCCACGTTAAACTTCTTCCTATTCTAGTACTGCACTGATTTTACTTATTAGAAAGTTGAAGCTCTGAGAAGTCAAATCACATACTCAAGTCAGAGTTAGTCATTGGTATCGCTGGTTAGTCCATCAGCCAAAAAATTTAAATACCAGGATAGACTGCCTACCCGGGAAAGCTGATGCCATTAATTCAATACAAAAAATCTCCAAATATTGGATTGATATTATAAATTACATGAAGATATTGCCTTAGGAAACAAAAAGTATAGAGTGCTAGTATAGTGTTTAGAATAAGTATAATTAATGCCAATATATAATGTAATATTACTGAAATGGATGAGAGTATTTTATGTATAAATGAAAACAAAATCCTAGAGATATGAGGAAAAATGAGATCACCAAATAGAAAAGTGAGTTGAAGAGCAGCATTAAAATAGATGAAAACTGAGCTTGTAAGATGGAAATTTGCAACAAAGAATTCTTTCAAATTGGAGTCCTGAATGACAAAGAAATAGAAACTATTAAAGGAGCATTGTGAGACAGACTGGGTTTTCTTAAGATCTGCAAATTTTGCCTAGTTTAACTTTCAAAAGGAAACAAAAAAGAGTTGAAGAGAGGAAATAAATAACAAAAGATAATATTTTCAGAAAGGAGATGCCCTGGCTGGTGTAGCTCAGTGGATTGAGCACAGGCCTGCAAATCAAAGAATCACAGTTCAATTCCCAGTCAGGGCACATGCCTGGGTTGCAGGCCAGTTCCCATCACAGGACACATGAAAGGCAACCATACATTGGTCTCTCCCTCTCTTTGAACCCTTCTCTTGAAGGGTTCTCTTGAAGGCTTCTCTTGAACCCTTCTTCTCTAAAGATAAATAAATAAAATCTTAAAAAAAAAGAAAAGAGACATGAATCCTCAAACTAAACCTGACTAGTGGGTGTTAGGTAGGACTGCAGAGAAGCCATGTATACGCACTGTGGCGACATTTCAGAAAATCAATGATGCTAAAAGTGTCTTAAAGGCTAGCAAAACAAAAGAGAATGCAATTTCTGTATAAAGAAATGAGCATAATTTGGAATTATAGTAATTTGGAATTATAGTTCTCAAAAGCAAGAGAGGATTTATGAAAGCAATACAGCAATATCTTAAAAATTGTTGGAATGTGAGAATTAAGATGGTGGCGAGGTAGGTGGAAGGAGAACCTACTTCCCCCTGTACCCAGCTGGAACACCTCACCAATATTCTGAGAACCAGAGTGAACAGTCAATGGAATCCCAGCTTATATGAAGTTTGGAGGACAAGATTATAGAGAACATTGAAAAACAGATGGTAAGGAGATTGCATTGGAACAATAAGGTCCCTGGGACTTGCTGCAGGATTGTTGGAGGAGAGCCAGGTTAGCAGCTCCCTCTCCTACTAAAGCAGGGATTCTATTATGATATTCAAGACATATCATAATTAAAATGCCAAGTTTTAAAGACAAAGAGAGAATCTTAAAAGCAGCAAGACATAAACAAAAAGTGAGATACAAATGGAGTTCTGATAAGGCTAGCAGCTGACTTCTCAACAGAAACACTACAATCCAGGAGAGAATGGTAAGAAATATTACAAGTAATGAAAAGCAAAGGCCTGCAACCAAGACTACTCTACCCAGGGAGGCTCTCAATTAAAATGAAAGGCTAAAAAAGGAGTTTTCTGGATAAAAGAATGCTGAAAGAATATATCTCCCTTCAACCCATCACTACAAAATATTCTAAAGGGACTATTATAAGAAGAGGAAGAGAAAGAGTGAGACAGAAACAAAGGAGCAAGGACATAAACAGAGAAAATGAATAATCATCAAAAATAATCTTAAGTGAAAATGGATTAAATGCTCTAATCAAAAGACAGAATAGCTGAATGAATAAGAAATCATGACCCACACATATGCTGCCTATGAGAGACCTACCTCATAACAAAAGACCTACACAGACTGAAAGTGGAGGGTTGGGTAAAAATATTCCAAGCAAATTGACAGGAAAAGAAAAGCTGAGGAAGCAATTCTCATATCGGACAAAATAGACTTCAAAACAAGGGTCATAAAAAGGGACCTAGAAGGACACTTAATAATACTCAAGGAAAAAATTCATCAAGAAGACAAAAACATGTAAATATATAGGCACCTAACACAGGTGTGCCCAAATACATAAGGAAAATCTTGGAGGATTTAAAAAAGGATCTTGACAGCAACACATCAGAGAATTTAAATATCCTATTCTCAAAAATGGATATATCTTCCGAAGAAAATATAAACAAAGATATTGCAGCATTGAACAATGTACTAGATCAAGTGAACTTAACTTTATATATATATAGCTTTTCATTCCAAGAAGCAAAATACACACTATTTTCAGTGGCACATGGAACATTTTCAAAGACACAGCGCATAATACAACACAAAGCAAGCCTCAAAAAACTCAAGAAAATTTAAATCATATCAAGAATTTTTCTGACCACAAGGGACTGAAACTAGAAACCAACCTCAAGGAAAAAAATTCAGAAACACTCAAATTCATAGAGATTGAATAGGATGTTATTAAACAAAGTATGGGTAGAGAATGAGATCATGAAAAAAATTAAATAGTTTCTGAAGACAAATGAAAATGAACTCAAAACGGTCCAAAATGTATGGGACAAAGGAAAGACAGTCCTGAGAGAGAAGTTCATAGTGATACAGGCCAACCTAAAAATGACAGAAACATTTCAAATAAACAACCTAATCCCGGAACAACCTTCACACAAAAAAAAAAAAAAAAAAAAAAAAAAAAAAAAAAAAATCCAAACCTATAAGAATTGGAGGAACAGCAGCAAGGACAGCCCAGCTCAAGTAGAAGAAAGGAAATTACCAAGATCAGAGTAGAATGAAATGACATAGAGACTAAAAGCACAATTCTAAGGATCAATGAATCCAGGAGCTGGTTCTTTGAAAAGATAAACAAAATTGAAAAGCCTTTAAGCAGACTCATGAAGAAAAAAAACAAAACAAAACAGGAAGGACCCAAATGAATACAAACAGAAATGAAAGAGGAGAGATTACAACTGATACCACAGAAATACAAAAGATTATAAGAAATTACTATGAAGAACTATATGCCAAGTAATTTAAAAACCTAGGTGAAAAGGAGAAATTTCTATAAAAACATAATCTTCCAAACATCAGTGAAGAAGAAGCAGAATCCTGAACAGACCAATAGTGGCAGATAAAATTGAAGAAGTAATTAAAAAAACTCCTGATGCACAAAAGCTCTGGACCTGATGGTTTCACAGGAGAATTCTACAAAACATTTAAGGAAGAGCTAACCTTTATTCTTCACAGAGTATTCCAGAAAATCCAAAATGATGGATGATTCCCAAACTTTTTTTTTATGAAGACAGCATCATCCTAAACCCAAAAACCAGATAAAAACATAACAAAGACAGAAAACTTCAGGCCAATATCACATAGACACTAAAATCCGCAAAAAATATTGGCAAAGTGCATCCACCAATACATTAAAAACATCACACGCCATGACCAAATGAGATTCATGCCAGGGATGCAAGGATGGTACAATATTCCCAAATCAATAAATGTAATATATCATGTAAACAAAAGGAAAGACAAAGATCACATGATCATATTGATACAGAAGAAAGCATGTGATAAGGTACAGCACCCATTTATGATAAAAACACTCAGCAAAGTGGGAATAGAGGCAGCATTCCTCAACACAATAAAGTCCATACATGAGAGACCTACAGCCAACATAATACTTAATGGGCAAAAAGAAAACATTTTCCACTAAGACCAGGAACAAGACAAAGTTGTCCACTTTCAACACTTCTCTTCAACACAGTATTGGAAGTTTTAGCCACAGCGATCAGACAAGACAAGGAAATAAAAGGCATTCAAATCAGAAAGGAGGAAACAAAACTACTATTGTTTGCAGATTACATGATAGTTTACATGGAAAATCTTATAGGCTCTACCCCAAAACTGCTCGACCCATAAATGAATTCGACCAAACAGTGGGATACAAAGTCAATATCCAGAAATCAAAGGCATTTTTGTACATCAACAATGAAACATCAGAAGCAGAAATCAAGAAAATAATTTCATTTGATATAGTAATAAGAAAAGTAAAGTACCTAGGAATAAACCTAACCAAGAATGTAAAAGGCCTGTACTCAGAAAACTATACAACACTGAAGAAAGAAAGCAAGTCAGACACAAACAAATGGAAACGTATACTGTGTTCATGGATTGGAAGAATTAACATCATCAAAATGTCCATACTACCCACAGCAACTTACAGATCTAATGTAAGACCTATTAAAGTACCAATGGCATATTTCACAGACATAGAATAATCACTTAAAAATTTATATAGAACCATAAATGACCCTGAATAGCTGCTGCAATTTTGAGAAGGAAGAGCAAAGTAGGAGGGATCACACTAACTGATACACTAACTGATACCAAACTGTATTACAAGGCCACTGTAATAAAAACAGCCTGATACTGGCATAAATACAGGTGCATAGACCAATGGAATAGAACAGAGAGCCCTCAAATAATCCCAAGTCTCTATGGTCAATTAATATTTGACAAAGTGAGCACCCCCATAAAACGGTGTGAAAATAGCCTCGTCAACAATTGTTGTTGGGAGATCTGGATGGGTACATGCAAAAAATGAAACTCTCAGTCGGGTACAATCACTATGTAAAACAGTATGGGATTTTCTCAGAAAACTAAAAATGGATCTTCATTTTGACCCAGCAATTTCACAGGTAGGATTATATACCAAGTACCTTGAAACACCAATCCAGAAGAACCTATGTACCCCAATGTTCATAGCAGCACAATTTACAATAGCCAAGTGCTGGGAGCAACCCAGGTGCCCATCAGTAAATGCATGGATCCAAAAACTCTGGTACATCTACACAATGGAATTCTATGCAGCAGAAAGAATGAAGGAGCTCCTGCCCTTTGCCACAGTATGGATGTAACTGGAAAGCATTATGCTGAGTGAAATAAGCCAGATGGTGAGGGACAATACCATATGATCTCACCTTTAATAGGAACCTAAACAACAAAACAAACAAACAAGCAAAATATAACTAAAGACAGTGAAATAGAGAACAGGCCGACAGTGACCAGAGGTAAGAGGGGAGAGAATTTCAGGGAAAATTTTCTGAAAGATTTACAGGAACTAGTATGAAGGACACATGGACAATAACAGGGGTGGGGGAGGTGGAAATGGGAGGAATGTGAGGAAGGCTGAGCGGGTGGGCTGGGATAGGGGTAAAAGGCAGAAAACTGTATTTGAACAACATTTCAAATAAAAATAAAATGTAAGAAGAAAAAAGAGAGAGGACCCAAATAAATAAAATCAGAAGTTAAAGACAAGAAATTAAAACTGATACCACAGAAATACACAGGATTGTGAGGTATCACTACAGGTAATTGAATGCCAAGAAACTTGAAAACCTAGCTTAAATGGATAAATTTCTTGAAAAATATATTATTCCAAAAGTGAATCAAGAAACAGAAAGCTTGAATGAAATAATAACTGTTGATGAAATTGAACCAGTAATCAAAAAACTCCTGTCCCACAAAAGCCTTGACTTGACATTTTCACAGGAGGATTTTACAAAACATTCAAGGAAGAGCTAACCCCTGTCCTCAGACTATTTAAAAAAATCTAAAAATATGGAAGACTCCCAAGCCATTTTTACGAAGCAGGCATCATCCTAATACACTTGATAAAGACATAACAAAGAATGAAAACTTCAGGCCAATATCACTGATGAACATAGATGATAAAATCCTCAACAAAATATTGACAAACCTCATCCAGCAATATGTTCAGTAGATCATACACCATGATCAAGTGGGATTCATCCCAGAGGTACAAGGATGGTACAATATTCTCAAATCAATAAATGTAATACATCACATAAACAAAACAAAAGGCAAGAATCACATGATCGTACTAATGTATGTGGAAAAAGTATTTGATAAGGTATAGCACCCATTCATGATAGAAACACTTAGCAAAGTGAGAATAGAGGGAGCATTCCTCAACATAGTAAAGGCCATACATGAAAGACTTAAAGCCAACATCATATTCAATGGGCAAAAACTTAGACCTTTCCCACTAACAAGACAAGGATGCCTGCTTTCACCAACTCTATTCAACATAGTACTGGAAGTCCTAGCCATGGCAATCAAATAAGAAAAAAATAATAAAAGGCATCCAAATTGGAGAAGAGGAAACAAAACTGTCATTGTTTGCAGATGACATGATAGTGTACATAGAAAATCCTATAGACTCCACCAAAAGCTACTGGACCTAACAAATGAATCTGGCAAAACAGTCACATACAAAGTCAATATTCAAAAATCAAAGGCATTTTTGTACACCAATAATGAAATATCAGAAAGTGAAATCAGGAAAAAAATCCTTTTGTAGATAGCAACATGAAAAATAAAGTACTGAGGAATAAACCTAAGCAATAGGTAAATGATCTTCACTCAGAAAATTACACAACAATGAAGAGAAATTAAGGAAGACTAAAACAAATGGAAGCCTGTACCATGTTAAGGGGTTAGAAGAATTATCACCATCAAAATATCTAAACTACCAAAAGCAATTTATAGATTCAACACAATACCTGAAGTACCAATTCCATATATCACAGAGATAGAACAAACATTTCAAAAATTTATATGGAACCATAAATGATCCCGAATACCCACAGCAATTTTGAGAAAGAAGAACAAAGTAGGAGGGAATCATAATACCGGATATCAAACTGTATTACAAGGCCACTGTAATCAAAACAGCCTGCTAGTGGCATGAGAAGAAACAGACTAATGAAACAGAACAGAGAGCCCAGAAATAAACCCAAGTCTCGAGGGATGCTGGGAAGATGGCGACGGAGTAAGATGGAGCTGATACTAGCTCCTGTACTCATGGGTGAAAATCCTGGCAGATCTATAGAGAAACAGCACAATAAACCATCGGTTACCCAGCATTTATGAAATTAAAAGACCAGAGATTCTGACCGAGGCTGAAACACCAGATGGCGGCAGAGTCAGCTACTGGAGCTGGGTCTCATGCGGCCCCTGTGCTGCCGCCAGAGCAACAGGCCTGGGAGCCGGGGAGTCAGGTACGGGAGCCGGACACTCCAAGCCCCTGTGACGGTCCTGGGAGACAGAGGAGTCAGGAACCGGAGCTGGGACATTCTCGGCCCCTGTGCCGATGCCATAGCTACCGGCCTGGGCAATGGAAGGGTCAGTTGCAGGAGCTGGGACACCAAAGGCCCCTGTGACGCCCCATAGACACAGGCCTGGGCCCTGAGGAGCCAACTACGGGAGCTAGGACATTTTCAGCCCGTGTGCCGCTGCCATAGCAACTGGACTGGACGCCGGGGAGTCAGGTACGGAAGTCGGGACTCTCCAAACCCCTGTGACAGCCCTGGGTGGCAGAGGAGCCCGCTATGGGAGCCTGGATGTTCTCAGCCCTTGTGCCACTGCCATAGCGACTGGACTGGACACCGGGAGTCAGGTATGGGAGCCAGGACGCTCCAAACCCCTGGGACTGCCCTGGGTGGCAGAGGAGCCAGCTACGGGAGCCGAGACATTACCAGGTCCTATGCCACTGTCGTAATAATGAGCCTGGGTGCTTGAGGAGGCAGCTACTAGAGCCGGGACATTCAGCAGTAGTAGGCGAGCAATGCAGGGACCAGAGTGAGGACCAGCGTGAGAGTAGGTGGAGATGAAGAACATCAAGAAACTTCAAGGAGTCTGCACCACTGAACTTAACAAGGATCATATCACAGAAGTACAAACCAGGGTTTCAGAACAGATCAATTTTAGAAGCAGAGACTAAAAAGAAGAGTCTCAAACAATGGGAAGACAAAGAAACAATCCCCAAATGAAAGAAAAAGCAGAAACTTCAGAAAGAATGTTAGATGAGATAGAGGCTGATCAACTATCAGATAGTGAATTCAAAGCACTGGTTATTACGAAGTTCTAAGAGCTCACCCTGAACTACCAGAAACTACAGGGGAACTACAATGATCTCTTTGCAAACTATAGCAACATGAAAAAGGAAATGGAAACTATCAGCAAGAGACAAGAGGAAATGAAGAATACAATTTCCGAATTAAAGAACACAGTAGAAAGTTTCAAAAGTAGGATAGATGAAGCAGAGGATAAGATTAGTAAGTTGGAGGACAAGGTAGAAAGCATCTCACAGAAAGAGCAAGAAAATGAAAAGAGGCTCAGAAAGAATGAAGAGGGATTAAGAGAAATGCAAGACAATATGAAATGTAGTAATATCCGATTAATAGGAATACCAGAAGGAGAAGAAGAAGAACAAGGGATAGAAAACGTATTTGAACGAGTAATGAGAGAACATTTCCCTAATTTGATAAGAGAAAAAGTCTCACAAATCCAGGAATCACAGAGAGTCCCAATTGAGGGGAACCCAAGGAGGCCCACTTCAAGACACATCATCATTAAAATGGCAAAATTCCAAGACAAAGAGAGAATCTTAAAGGCAGCAAGGGAGAAAAAAGAAGTAACATACAAGGGAGCCCCAATTAGGTTAGCTACTGACTTCTCAATGGAAACACTTCAAGCAAGAAGAGAATGGCAAGAAATATTCCAAGTAATGAGAACTAGAGGCCTACAACCAAGGCTACTTTACCCAGCAAGGCTCTCAATCAAGATAGATGGCCAAATAAAGAGCTTCCAAGACAAAAGCAGCCTAAAAGAATACACCTCCACCAAACCAGCTCTACAAGAAATACTAAAAGAATTGCTTTAAGGGAAGGAAGGATAAGAGGGAGACAGAGAAGAACACAGGTACAAAAATGGCCATGAATAAGTACCTATCAATAATAACCTTAAATGCAAATGGATTAAATGCTCCAATCAAAAGACACAGAATAGCTCAATGGATAAGAAAGCATGACCCACACATATGCTTCCTACAAGAAACCCACCTCAGGACAAAAGACCATCACAGATTAAAAGTGAAAGGCTGGAAACAAGTTTTCCAAGCAAACGAACAAGAAAAAAAAGCTGGGGTAGCAATTCTCATATCGGACAAAATAGACTTCAAAAAAAAAGGCCATAAAGAGAGACCTAGAAGGTCACTTCATTATACTCAAGGGAAGAATCCACCAAGAAGACATTAACATTGTAAACATATATGCACCAAACATGGGGGCACCCAAATATATCAAGAAAATCTTAGAGGACTTCAAGAAAGATATTGACGACAACACAATTATAGAAGGGGATTTTAACACCCCACTATCAAAAATGGACAGACCTTCCAAACAAAATATCAACAAAGATATTGTGGCATTAAACAACACCCTAGATGAAATGGACTTAACTGATATATATAGAGCTCTTCATCCCAAAGAAGCTAAATACACATTCTTTTCAAATGCACATGGAACATTTTCAAAGATAGACCACATGATAGGACACAAAACGAGCCTCAACAAATTCAAGAAAATTGAAATCATACCAAGCATCTTCTCTGACCACAAGGGACTGAAATTGGAAACCAATCCCAAAGAAAAAAAAACCCAAAGCACCCAAAATCATGGAGACTGAATGGTATGCTATTAAAGAACGAATGGGTCAAGAATGAAATTAGAGAAGAAATCAAAACATTTCTGGAAACAAAAGAAAATGATCTCACAACAACCCATAACTTATGGGACACAGCGAAGGCAGTCCCGAGAGGGAAGTTTATAGCAATACAGGTCCACCTCAAGAAGATAGGAACCTTTCAAGCAAACAACCTAACCCTACCCCTGCAAGAACTCGAGGAACAACAACAAAGACAGCCCAGACCAAGCAGAAGGAAGGAAATAACCCAGATTAGAGCAGAAGGAAATGGCATAGAAACTAAAAGCACAATTTTAACGATCAATGAATCCAGGAGTTGGTTCTTTGAGAAGATAAACAAAATAGAC
Organism: Artibeus jamaicensis; assembly: GCF_021234435.1. Lineage (NCBI taxonomy): Eukaryota > Metazoa > Chordata > Mammalia > Chiroptera > Phyllostomidae > Artibeus > Artibeus jamaicensis. Next base: position 3,110,810 of record NW_026521846.1, read on the forward strand.
AAGCCTTTAAGTAGGCTCCTCAAGAAAAGAAGAGAGAGGACACAAATAATCACAATCAGAAATGAAAGAGGAGAGATTACAACTGATACCACATCAATAGAAGGGATTGTAAGAAATTATTATGAAGAATTGTATGCCAAGAAATTTGAAAACCTAGGGGAAATGGACACATTTCTAGAAAAATACAGTCTTCCAAAACTCAGTGAAAAAGAATCAGAAAATCTAAATACACCAATAACAGCAAAAGAAATGGAAGCAATAATCAAAAAACTCCCATCACACAAAAGCCCTGGACCAGATGGTTTCACAGGAGAATTCTACAAAGCATTTAAGGAAGAGCTAACCCCTATTCTCCACTGACTATTCCAAAAAATCCAGAAGGATGGAAAACTCCCAAATTCTTTTTATGAAGCCAGCATCATCTTAATTCCAAAACCAGATAAAGACACAACAAAGAAAGAAAACTTCAGGCCAATATCATTGATGAACATAGATGCTAAAATCCTCAACAAAATATTGGCAAATCACATCCAACAATATATCAAAAACATACACCATGACCAAGTGGGATTTATCCCAGGTACAGGGATGCAAGGATGGTTCAATATCCGCAAATCAGTAAATGTAATATATCACATAAACAAAAGCAAAGTCAAAAATCACATGATCATATCAATAGATGCGGAAAAAGCTTTCGATAAAGTACAACACCCATTTATGATAAAAACACTCAGTAAAGTGGGAATACAGGGAGCATTTCTCAAAATAATAAAGGCCATATATGAGAGACCTACAGTGAATATCATACTCAATGGGAAAAAACTAAAAGCTTTTCCACTAAGATCAGGAACAAGACAAGGTTGTCCACTTTCACCACTTCTATTCAATACATTTTTGGAAGTTTTAGCCACAGCGATCAGGCAGGAAAAGGAAATAAAAGGCATCCAAATAGGAAAGGAGGAAGCAAAACTGTCACTGTTTACAGATGACATGATAGTGTACATGGAAAATCCTATAGACTCTACCCAAAAACTGCTCGAACTAATTAATGAATTTGTCAAAACAGCTGGTTACAAAGTCAATATCCAGAAATCAAAGGCATTTTTGTATACCAACAGTGAATCAGCAGAAGCAGAAATCAAGGAAAAAATCCCATTCCATATAGCAAAAAGAAAAATAAAATATCTGGGAATAAGGATGTAAAAGACCTGTATGCAGAAAACTATGCAACATTGAAGAAAGAAATCAAGGAAGACACAAACAAATGGAAACACATACCGTGTTCATGGATTGGAAGAATTAACATCATCAAAATGTCCATACTACCCAAAGCAATATACAGATTCAATACAATACCTATTAAAGTACCAATGGCATATTTCACAGACATAGAACAAACACTTCGAAAATTTATATGGAACCACAAATGAGCCCGAGTAGCAGCTGCACTTTTGAGAAAGAAGAACAAAGTAGGGGGGATCACAATGCCTGATATCAAACCATATTACAAGGCCACTGTAATCAAAACAGCCAGGTACCTGCATAAAAACAGGCACATAGACCAATGGAACAGAACAGAGAGCCCAGAAATCAACCCAACCCTCTACAGTCAATTAATATTCGACAAAGGGGGCAGTAACATAAAATGGAGTAAAGATAGCCTCTTCAACAAATGGTGTTGGGAGAACTGGACAGCTACGTGCAAAAAAATGAAACTTGAGCACAGACTTACACCATACACCAAAATAAATTTAAGGGCGATAAGAAATTTAAATGTAATCTGTGACACCATTAAAGTCCTAGAGGAGAACATTGGCAAGAAAATCTCAGATATTCCACGCAGCAACTTTTTTACCAATATGTCCCCTAGAGTAGGGGACATAAAGGAAAGAATAAACAAATGGGATCTCATCAAAATAAAAAGCTTCTGCATGGCTAAAGAAAACAGTATTAAATTAGCAAGACAACCAACTGTGTGGGAAAACATATTTGCCAATGATACCTCAGACAAGGGTTTAATGTGCAAAATATACAAAGAACTTACACGACTCCACTCTAAGAAGACACCCAACCCAATTAAAAAATGGGAAAAGGACTTGAATAAACACTTCTCCAAGGAGGACATACAGAACATCCTGAGACACATGAAGAGATGCTCAATATCGTTAGCTATCAGAGAGGTTCAAATTAAAAGCACAATGAGATACCACTTTACACCAGTCAGGATGGCTATCATAAACAAAGCAACAAACAACAAATGTTGGAGAGGTTGTGGGGGAAAAGGGGTCCTTAGTCCACTGTTGGTGGGATTGCAGACTGGTACAACCATTATGGAAAACAGTATGGAATTTTCTCAGAAAAATAAAAATCGACCTGCCTTTTGACCCAGCAATTCTACTGCTAGGATTATATCCTAAGAATCCTAAAACATCAATATCTAAGAACCTATGCACCACAATGTTCATAGCAGCACAATTTACAATAGCCAAGAGGTGGATCCAACCTAGGTGCCCATCAGTAAATGAATGGATCAGAAAATTGTGGTACATATACACAATGGAATTCTATGCTGCAGAGAGAAAGAAAGAGCTACTACCTTTTGCAACAACATGGATGGTACTGGAAAGCATTATGCTGAGTGAAATAGGCCATGTGCTGAAAGATAAATACCATATGATCTCACCTTTAACAGGAAGCTAAACAACAAAACAAACAAGCAAGCAGAAAAAAAAAAAACAAAGACACTGAAATAGAGAACAAGGGGATAGTGACCAGAGGGGAGAAGGAAGGGAAGTTAAGGGGAAAAAGGGGGAGGGATTTGGAGGAACAAATAGGAAGGACACAGGGACGAGAACTAAGGGGGGTGGAAAAGGGAGGGAGGTGGGGAGCAAGGGGCGGGGGAGGCTGGGATGGGAAAAATAGACAAAAAAGTGTACTTGAAAAATAACTAAATAAAATTAAAAAAACAAACAAACAAAAAGAAATTTCTGGAAAATTTATTTCAGCAAAATAAAACAAAACTATTGATAATTAAATTGTGAAAGACTTTGAATAGTGGGGATTGTTGCTTAACCAAAGAAATATTTAATTATTAATTCTAAATAAATGTATATTTAAAATATTTCATGACAGTTAATTAAAACTTGAATCCATAATTCTAAATGATTTCATAATTATTCAGATCATGGAATAAAGGAAAAACTATAAGAACTTTTTTCCTTCAAACATCTAATATTTATTGTTTAAAATAGGATTTTCACATCCTGGTCTCAGAGTTCTTGCATTAGGGTTCTTTCTTTCTTTTTTTGTTTTTCAAATACAGTTGTCAGTCTTTCACCCTCCCACACTCCTCACTCCCACTCCACCCACCTCTGCCTCCCAACCTTAAAACTACCCCCTTTGGCTTTTTCTGTGTGTCATTCATATATGTTCCTTGATGAATCTTCCCCTACTTTCCCCCATTATTCCTCTTCCCACTACTTTCTAGTTACTGTCAGTTTGTTCTTTATTTCAATGTCTCTGGTTGCATTTTGCTAACAGCATTTTTTTCCAGCTTAACAATTTTTTTTATTTATTTATTTTTGGACAGAGCAGAAAGGAGGGAGAAAGAGAGGGAGAGAAACATCAATGTGTGGTTGCCGCTTGCACGCCCTCTGCTTGGGGCCTTGCTTGCAACCCAGGAATGTGCCCTGTCTGGGAATCAAACCAGTGACCCTTTGGTTCACAGGCCGGCACTCAATCCACTGGGCCACACCAGTCAGGGCTTTTTTCCCAGCTTTTGAACATGGGACTCAGCTTTTGAACATGGGACTCACTTTTTCTATTTGCACTTGGTGTCACAGTTTATGTAGCCACCTCTGTCACTCACACACAGGAGACTTGAGGTTTCTTTTGCTGATGAAACTCCTATGAAGAGCCTGCATATTTTGAGACATCAGGCAAATAAAACTGGGTGAAAAGGAGAAATAATATGGTTGTTAACTGATTTAGAGACACCCCCATATCCCCTCTGCTAAGGTTGGAGATTGTAGCATCTTTTTCTGAAACAACTGAAACCCTCATGGAAAAAAACCTATGTATCTTGACATTTGAAGCTCACAAATGTTGTTGCTCGTGGCCATCCATTAACTTGCAGTGGAACTCTCCAATACATAAGCTTCTCCATTTGCATGCAGTAATTCCAAACCATTTTCATCACTTTCAAAGGATAGCTGTCCATGACTTAATGCAGTCACTGTCACTTCTCTTGCCTTTTATTATGGGAATTGCATCCATTTTCATTTAATATAATTGTTAACATAGGTTATATTTTAGATTCTATTTGATTTCTTCACAACATTTATTACAATGTATAATTAACCATCGTTTATGTATGATCTTTTTTTCTTGTTTGTCTCCCCTCTAGGCTGCAGGCTCCCTGAGGACAGGAGCTGTCCCTGCCTTGTTCATTGTTAGTTAAATCCCCAGAGTCTCACACAGTGCTTTTGCCAGGTTGTCTCAGTAAACAGATTTGAGTGAATGAATGTGGAAAGACTTACTAAAGTGTACACTTACATGAACAAAATGATAGTTTTTTTAATTATGAAATGGTTAAAGAGCAGATTCCAAAGAGGTCTATGATTGGTGATGCTGATTCTAAGAGAATATGAATGTCAAATATGCTACCTGGATCCCCATACCTTCATGAGCATCCTGGAAGTCAGACAGGATTGATGACTTCATGATTTCTTCACTGAAGTGGAGCAATGTGAACATGGTAATACCCTTTTCTCTTCTGGCTGCTGCCCTTTCTTTGTCCTCTCCCCCATGAAGTTTTGGTGGATCTTGAGGATTTGTATTCTTCCCTATTGCATTCCTGGACTCTTTTGTTATCTCTGGTTTCAGCCCTGAGACTAAATATCTTGGTCATACTCTTCAATCAGGTTATCACAGAGAAAGGACCTGGCTGCAGGAATGACAGGAATCAGACTTCGAATGGTTTTCCAGGAGCCAAGGGAAGTAAAGGCTTTTCCTGAAGTTTCTCCAACCAAGGGATTAAGGAAAAAATCTGAGTTATAGAACCACAGAAGTGTGAGAAAGAATTCCAGGATTTTCTATAGGACTTGGGGGAAGACCCAATTCTTTCACATACAAATGATCTTTTGCCTTCTATGTGAGCAGGGAACTGTTAGCAGTTTAGATGGAGCTTCTGGGAAGATTTAATATTACCTTGTACTAGCTTTGGATATACAATATAATGATTAGACAATCATATACTTTACAAAGTGTTCTTCCTGTATTTCCAGCTGCCACCGTAAACAGCTATTATAATATTATTGACTACATTCCCTATGCTGTACTTCATATCCCCAGGACTATTTCTTGCCATATTGTAGTCTCTTATCCACATTCTACTACTTAGAATTGTTTTTTTTAATTTAGCATTATTTTTTCTAAAATTCTGTTCCCTGCTAGATACTTTCTCATGTATTATTAATGTCCTTCCTGACAGATGCCAAATGAAATGTTTTATTACATTTGACTATGTTTTGTGCCTAATGAGAGGCACAAAATACATATGCAGAAATAAGTGAGAGGCTCAGCACACAAGAATCTGTGTCCTGATCCATCTCTGGCCACCCTGGGCCACAAAAGAGGTCTTCACTTTTGTGAAGATAAATGACACCCAAGCACATATTCATACTGTTTCTGGGCTTATTCACTGGAGAGAGAACAGCCTGAGTCTTGGTTTAAAAATACAATAGTGGAAACTTTAAAGAATACTGAAGGAAGTTTTGCACAAAATGATTGTACTGAGTTTCTGCTAAACAACTTTTGAGTTAATATAAGTTCCAGAGAAGGAGTTGATAATCATTTTTAAGTCACAGAAACAAACTTTTGTTCACATTGCATATTTTACACTGACTTCTTTTAACCAATCTAATGGGTTGCATTTATTTGTTTTAATTTAAAATGCCTTTATTCATTTATCTGGACAATAATACTGAATAAGAATAATATTTGATTTTCAGTCTGTTGAACTTAGTTATCAATTTTACATTTCTTTTCTGTAACATGTATTGAATGGTATGGAAAGTCACTTTAATAGACATTATTAACTAATTTCACATATATGCCAAAGCTTGAATAAATGGTGAGTTACAGATGAGAAGTAAGTGTGGGTATATGATGTGCAGGTGACATTCAGGGTTCTCCAGAACAGGATTTAACAGAGATGTTTTTACCCTGATTTAAACTAGCAAACTTGCTCTCTGTGATTATTTAAGGGAATCATTTCCAAACTTCCCACCTCCTGGAAGAAGATGGTATTTTTAAAATTTTCTCCAACTCATTTTTTTTAACTGTCTCAGTTGCTTCTTGGTTTTTAAAGGTTCAGTTGCTTTCAGGTCTTCTTTAGGTTCTTGATCTCACGATCTCAGGTTCTCCAGATATTAATGGAGACACAGTATTTCCTGGTGTGTTCTGTGGTGCAGGAATAGGTGCCAAATCATGGTTCTTGCCACTGCTTGTTTCCTGCTTTGCAGCTTTCTTATGATCAAATTTCCTTTGAGTTTTAAGGGCTGCTTTTGTTAATGACTTACCATTTCCTGCTTGGGATTTCTTATTCTGGGATGGTTTCTTCTCAGAAAGCTTGAAATTAGTTACCAGTTTATTTCTAACACCTGAGAAGCAAATTTAGGCTTTTCATTAGGTACTTCACTGTGGGGGTGACTTCTCTCTCCAGGTCCCCCCAGTGCCACAGACATGCATGAATGAATAAATATGGTCGAGACATGCTGGATCTGTTTGGGGATGGAGGCGTGGGCTATGGCCAGTTTCTCAGGGGAGACGAAGGCCAGCAGCAGCCAGTTTCTCGGAGGAGAAAAAGGCCTCCAGCGCCCTCTTCTATAGCCTTTTATTGGGTTGTAATACACAAGAATACAGGGTGATAAGGATCAAACAGTAGATAACATTACAAAGAAATCTGAGGGCTTACTATGAGTCAGTGTCTATCAGGAAGAGAGTTGCAGAAACTTTGGGAGACATACTCATTTCCTCTTGGACCCTTATCAAATGAATGAAAGCACTCTTAGCAGAGCAGAATTCACAGGTTTATCAGCAAGTCTTTGCGCTGCCAGATTTTCCCCCAGGACTCGCTCTAGCAAGGCAAGGAGCTGCACCTCTCCCCATCTGGTATTCAGGCTTAAGGGGATTAGAGCCAGGAAGTGCCTTTCTCAGAGAACATGGGGACTCAGGCTTTGACTTTGGAACCAGTGCTCTAAATACAGTTTATTTAGTCCTGATAGCAATACATTAATGCTAGCTGAATTTAAAAATCTGACATGCAAATACAATTATGGGATGTTAAAAAAAACACTTATTTCTAAACTAGGGACCTGTGATCCCTGGGGGCAGGGATGCGAGAGTCCATCGCTCCTTGTTACAGCCCCCAAGTCCTTCCATGAAAGCCTCCTGAGTGATGGAGTATGGCTTAGGTTGTCCCCCACTGTGAGGGGTCTTACCCGTCATTGAATTCCGACCAAGCTTTGAGGGCAGGGAGAGGAACTGAGGCAGCGTTTGCTACCAGAGACAGGCTTTGTCTCCTGCAGCTGGCATTCCAAAGGTCATCTCTCTCGCCCTTAGCCACAAGGGGTGGAGATACAATTCCTAAAACCAGGCAGAGCGGTCTACAACACCTCACTAGGCACTGCTTTGTAAGTTACTGTTTTTTTCTGGAAATAGTTGATCAAAAAATGGTTGCTGAGATGGGGACTGGCATGATGCCAAAGCTTTTACAGATTATTAACATGCAACCTGGGAATATGCGTGGTAGTTAAAATGTGCTCTCTGTCTGGGCACCAAGCAAAATATATAGGATCACAGGTCACTAGGTTAGAAATAAGTGTTTTTTTAACATCCCATAATTGTATTTGCATGTCAGATTTTTAAATTCAGCTAGCATTAATGTATTGCTATCAGGACTAAATAAACTGTATTTAGAGCACTGGTTCCAAAGTCAAAACACACGGTCACATTTCAAGTTGAAATTTTTGCTTTGGCAGGAATAAAACCATAAATAGAGTGAAACTCAGTAGAACTAGAATTCTAAATTTCATCATAAGTGGAGCTATGTCTTGGTAATTGAATGGATTACATTATTTTCTCTGTTTGTTTCTAGCTAATTCATCATTTATTCCCTGCAGTAGAAAGTTCCTGTCTTTTCAAGTCTCTTCTGGCTATATCAACATAGTAGTAGCTTTTTCATTCCACAGGATCATAAACTTATTAACCTTAGAGATAAAGTTGTTTCCTAAAGTTGCATGAGGTCCACTAAGTTGGGGTACAGATAAAACTGATCAAATGAAAATATACCCTTATTCCATGGAGCACAGAGGAAGAGAGTTCACTGTTGTCCAAGTAATAATAAAGAATAAGTAACTTTTTGGAAATACAAAGTATGCAATTTTATTAAAATTGTCTTTAAAGAATTTAAAATTACTAAAATTTCAGGTACAAGTTATTTCATTATCTGACCAGAATGGATACCGACTAATTTTGCATTTTTTTTTCTGGAGGTAAGTCTTTACATACATCCCAGTGTTCATATCACAGAGTAGCAAGTGGAGGCTCCCAGCAGCACATGTGCGAGGGAGTCTGTAGTCAGGATGTGGTACCCATCCTTTTTTGAGGGGTGGAGGAAGATGACTTAAGTCAAACTGCCTTTGGAGGTCAAATGAGTATAGTAATCCTATATTAGTGACATTGATGATATTTATTATTTTTTCCCTTGCCTCAGCAAACAAGGCCCACACAATTTTCTTAAGATTCCCTTGGAAACACTGTGCTTTGTATAAAATATGGTGGTTCATTCACTATAGAGCATCCTCTGACCCTCAAATGGGTTCATATACTGACTAGGATCTTAGAAACACTATCACCTCTGAATCTTCTACTGAAAAATACTTATATTTGTTTTCAATGCCCCTTAGTGTCATAAGTCACTCTAATGCTGTTGAGTCTGTTATCTAACTTGGAGTTCAGTATAGTCCACCTTTCCCCACTGCTGAAAACTAATGGAAAATACATAATCTGTCAAGGAGTTCAGACATTGCTCTTACAGTTTATCTTTGGACATACTTATAAGCCCAGGATAAATATTTAAGCAGTAGGATCTTAGATCCCCATGTGATCTGCTTCATTGACACTGCTTTATTGACAAATGGCTGAAGAAATCAGTACACCATCTTAAGTGGAAATAGGAGTTAGGGTGTTTAATCTTCGTAGGCCAGTGAGCAACACTCCCTATGCAGTAGAGCTCACACTGCCTCCATACTCAACCAGGAAGATACCTGTCATCATGACTTACCTTCTAGCCACTGAAGGGCAGGGACCGATGCCCCTCCTTCCCACCACAACCTGAATCTCCTCTGGCATTTTCATCTCAGAAATGACATCTACCATCCATTATGTGTTCAATGCAAAGATCTGAGATTTTGACTCGATTCTTTTCTTTCACTCTCTTTTCACAAACAACCCAGAGAGAATCCAAATAAACCTCATACTCCTCCACTTGTCTCCACTTTAACTGCCACCCTCTGGGTAAAAGTATCACTTTCTTTCTCCTTCTCCACAACAGCCTCCAAGCTGCTATCTCTGCTTTCCCTCTTTCAATCATTCTTGCACCACAGCAGAATATGGCCAACATGAATCTGATCCCACTTCTCAGCTGTATGAAGCTCTAAAACACTGCCCAACATGTTTACAGTAGATCCCATATACTTGTGACTCCCTTGCTTTTCCATCTTCATGACAAACACCACTTCTTTCTTCCCATTACTCCCACTAGCCTTCCTTAAGTGCCATGAACTCACTGTGGCCTTTCCCAGCTCTGAGCTTCCCACATAGACTTGAAATTCATCTTGGTTCTTTCCATGACTTCCTTCTTAACCTTCAGATTTTAGTGGAGATATCCTTTCCAGAGTAGCTTCTCCCAGGTCATGTCTTCTCATTACCTTGTTACTTTTCTCTTGGACATTATCTTGCTTAGTTCTGTACTCATTTGTCCATTGAACGTCTTCCTCAGCAGAATTTAGGCTCTGTGAAAGAAGGGAGTTTGCTGGTCATATTAACCACTGATTCCCAGCCTGTATATAGCACAGAGCCTGACACATAGTAGGTTCTGAATATATATTTGTGAAATGAATTAACTTTTGTCCCTTCACTAGCCCACCATGCCCAATGTGCTCAGTAAACAGTTATTGATTGAAAAATAAATTGATTAATATATCAATAAATGCATGTTTATAGTGTTAATCTTGCTGCAAATGCCCTCCAAAGATTGGTGTAGCAGCACCCGAGCATGAGCACATCTATTCCCCCTTCTCCTGGTTCTGCATCAGCATTGTTTACAACCAGAGTTCATTTGATCCATATCAGAGCAAGAATAAATCATGTGAAGATGGAAGTCATCAGGAGTGTGGAATCTTGAAATGTCTCCCAGCTTGACTTTTTCACTGGAAAAGAAGAGGCTGTGGATGGGGTCCTTAGTCTTTGGTTTGGGTTGAAACAAAAGTGAATTCCTAACCTGCTCTTCCTGCTAAATAGGTCTCCTACTCCTGTTCAAATGCAAAAGAGAAGGCCATGCCAGAAAGGGCATAGCAGTTGGGGAACTCTGAATCAGTGGGTCTAAGGCCATCCAGAGTCAACCACGGAAGGCACAAGTGGCAATGATTGGAAGATGAAGCAACAGTACTTGCCACAGCAGCCACCAAGACCTGCCTCCAAATTTGCCTGCTGTCTTTCCTTACAGGAGGCTAAAATCTCTAACCCTGACCCTCCTCATTTGTCTTTGGAGAATGCTCCTTCTAAGGCTGACTATAAAGTGGATCATGTCCTTCCAGATCTGACTCCCCACCCCTCAGGTCCCAAAGGCAGGGTTACATGAGAAACAAAGGGTGCTCTCCTGACTTTCTAGAGTTCCTTGTCCCCATACTGGGCCCTGCCCATGGAAGGAGCTACCTGAGCACATCAGGTACAGTGCACATTCATATCCTGGCTCCAGGTCTCTGTCCAATTAGTGAACAAGGTTCCTCCACAGGGATCCTCCCACATGTGCTATCCTACCAGGTGACTGGCTGGTTTGTGTCCTGGAGCTGCTTCACACATTCATACTTTTAACTCTTTTGGTATAACTCATTGCTGGTGAAAACTTGGCATACTCCATGTCTCTGGTCAAGTTACTTATTTGTTTGAACTTCGGAACCATGAGAAAAATCAAGAAAGTGGTGAAGTGTGTGTGTGTATGTGTGTGTGTGTGTGTGTGTGTGTAAGATAGCAGATAGGAATATCCATTCTCCCTGGGTATTTATAACCCTACTCAGGCAATAAAAGCACAATGAACACACTCTTACCCTCTCATCCATCAAAAAAAGTGTTGAGCACAGTACTTTCTTATTTTATGCATTTCTTTGCACTTAAGTGCTCACTGTTTGGATTTCTGATCTGATAATTTTATTTAAAAATTACATTTTATTATAACTTCACACTGTCTGAGCTTTTTCTTCTAGGCAAAGGGCTTCACCTCTGTGGCTGCTTCCTCTGTTTTGTAAAGCCGGACCAGGATGATGAGACAGGATAGTGAGAAGCTAGGAAAATTCCTTGCCAAGTGGAATAGGGAAACAGAGACAGATAGCTGAGCACAATGGGTCAGCAATTTACAGCCAGGTGCAAATGGTCACCAGGACAAAAGACACAGCAGAGGCAAAACTTGGAAAATAAGGACCTCACACCCAGGGTAATCTTTCATTCCTTGGCCTTTCCTCCATGGAGATAACATCTAGGCCTCAGTTATATTTCAGATCCAGTCCCAGAAAACCAGCAAAACGAGGTAGGTGATGCCAGGATCAACTGCAATGACTAAAGACCCCCTGCCCTGTCACCAGCCAATCAGTGGAGACCATGACCCTGAAAGGGCACACCCAGAGAGCTTGAAACCTTCTCCTGAAACCCCATCTAAGATTCTCACCGGTAAGAAAGAAAAAAAAGCCTCAAAACAAAGGACCCATGCATGCTCTTCCTCTGGGGGAGCAGCCAGCATCATTTCCTTTCCCTTCTTCTTCCCCTACTTCTTTCTTTACAGGCACGCATCTCCTAAACTCTAAGGCAATAGGCATCTGGCAGCTTGTCCTGGGCTGATCCCCTGAACCTGTTCCTAAAACCCCTTTTCTCTGACTTCCCAGTGAGCAAATGCAGCCTGGCTTTATTTTCTATGCTAAGCCCTTCCTTGTTTCATTGTCCCTGGTTTTAATAAATATATCTTCATAGTCACCTAGACTCTCATTGTGAAATCTTTTCTACACAAAATCAAGAACTCACACACTAAAACTGGCCCTAGGCAGACCCACTCAGGGATAGCCCCCTGTCCAGTAACAATGGCACCTGCTCCCAGTGGTGCTGCGGGCTCTGGCCATGGACACTGATGATCATTTAACTTAAGTCACTCAAATATAGTTCTTCACAAGGCCTTAACACCATAGAAGAAACAGCATGTGGGCCACACAACATCCTGCACCTACCTTTTGGCATCTGGCTTTCTTTTCACTTCATCCCACCAATTGGCAGAAGCCTGGTTCCCAGAAGGTGCTCTGTATATGCTTGTTGAATGGAAATTCCTGCTTCTAACCTCTGCTCTTTATGTTACCCAAATTCTTAAAAGATTTGGTTACAGCATGATCTTTTACAGGTCTGGGTCATTGAACAAGTGCTTCTGTCTTTCCCTTATGCTTTAAGAATACACACTTTACAGTTTTACAATGGTAAGTTGGGTCCATGTATTTATCTTTAAAATGAAGAAATTGAAAAAAGCCTGCAAAAAGATTGCAAGACTGAAAATGGTGCTGTAAATGATCCTGAGACATGAAATTTTGGATGATAGGAGGCTTATGGCTTTTGAGCCAGCAATATATAGGATTCATCCCTGAGAGGTAAAGGGCTGGCTTCCTCAGAGAGAGCCTAAACCACCTAGCTTAGAGCATAGGCCTGGGAGTAGTAGGGCCATGCAGAAGGTAGGCTTGAAGGGAAGGACCATGGGAACCCCAGCCCCAGTAGACCTTCTCTTTGCTCATTCTGTGTGTGGAGGTAAAGGAAGGTGTGCCTGCAGGGTCTGAGCACAAATGGGCAGGGGTATAGGGACCATTGGCTGACTCTAGACTGCACCACCAATCAGGAAACACCAACCTAACAACTGAGCCTTATGGTGAACTACCAATTCTCCTGACAGTTGAGGCAGGATAAGTGAAATCAATATCTATTCAGAAGGGAGGATGATCAGAATTAGCTATTAAGTGAAAAATGGGTCAAAAATTTCATGGACTTCCAGCCAAGATGGAGGCATAGGTAGATATACTTTGCCTCCTCACACAAGTAAAAAGAAGGAAAACAAAAAATTTAAAAACAAAAAATAACCAGAAACGCCAGAAAATTGAACTGTATGGAAGTCCAAAAACCAAGGAGTTAAAGAACAAATATTCATCCAGACCAGTAGGAGGAGTGGAAACAGGCAGCAGGGGTGGGAAGGACTTGTGACAAGGCGGTGGCTGGAGGACTAGAATGGGCAAGTGGCTTGTGGACTAGGCGGTCCCATGTTTGTGTGCAAATAATCAGGAAGAACAACTGGGAAATGAGACAAAGAGCACATTCTAGGATTCCAGCGTGGGGAAATAAAGGCTTAAAACCCCTGACTGAAAAAAAAACTGTGGAGGTTGAGGCAGTGGGAGAAACTCCCACCCTCACAGGAGAGTTCACTGAAGAGAGCCACAGGGTCCTGGAACATATAGAAACCCACCCACCTGGGAATCAGCACCAGAAGGGCCAAATTTGCTTTTGGGTAGTGGGGGAAGTGACTGAAAGCCAGCCAAGAGCCGAGCAAGCAGAATTGTTCCCTTTCTGACCCCTGCCTCCACCCTCATAGCACCATAACATAGCAACGTGGGTTGCATTGCCCTGGTGAATACCTAAGGCTCTGACCCTTACTATGTAATAGTCATTGCTGAGACCAAAAAATATGGCCCAAATGAAAGAACAGATCAAAGCTCCCAAAATAGAACTAAACAATGAAGATACAGCCAACCTATCAGATGCAGAGTTCAAAGCACAAGTAAGCAGGGTCTTCACAGAAATGGTTCAGTACGGTCACAAAATAGAAGAAGCGAAGGCTATGCAAAGTGAAATAAAGGAAAGTGTACAGGGAACCAATAGTGATGGGCAGGAAACTGGGACTCAGACTAATGATTTGGACCATAAGGAATAAATAAACATTCAACCAGAATAGAATGAAGAAACAAGAATTCAAATAAATGAGGAGAAGCTTAGAAACCCCCAGGACAACTTTAAACATTCAAATATCCTAATCATAGGATTAGGGGTGCCAGAAGTAGAAGATGAAGAGCAAGAAATTTAAAACTAATTTGAAAAAATAATGAAGGAGAACTTCTCTAATCTGGCAAAGGAAATAGACTTTCAGGAAGTCAAGGAAGCTTGGAGTCCTAAAAAAGTTGAACCCAAGGAAGCACACCTCAAGGCACATCACAATTACATTACTGAAGATGAAAGATAAGGAGAGAATCTTAAAGCAGCAAGAGAAAATGGGACAGTTATCTACAAAGGTGTTCCCACTAGACTCTCAGCTGATTTCTCTTAAGAAAACTTGCAGGCAAGAAAAGGCTGGAAAGAAGTATTTGAAGTCATGAAAGGCAAGGACCTCCCCAAGATTACTCTATCCAGCAAAGCTATTATTTATAATGGAAGGGCAGATAAAGTGCTTGCCAGATAAGGTCACATTAAAGGAGTTCATCATTACCAAGACCTTATTATATGAAATGTTAAAGAGGCTCATCTAAGAAAAAGAAGATCAAAAATATGAACCATAAAATGACAACAAACTCACAACTATCAACAACTGAACCTAAAAAACTAAAACAAAACCAAGCTAAGCAAACAACTAGAACAAGAACAGAATCACAGAAATGGAGATCACATGGAGGATTATCAGCAGGGTGGGGCAGGAGCAAATGGAGGAAAAGGTACAGGGAATAAGGAGTATAAATGGTGGATACAAATAGAGAGGGAGAGATTAAGAATAGTGTGGGAAATGAGGAAGGCAAAGAACTTATATGTAAGATCCATGGACATGAACTAAGGTGGGGGAATGCTGGTGGGAGGAGGGTGCAGGGCAGAGGGGAATAAATGGGAGAAAAATAATAAAGTCAATAAAATATATTTACAAAATTATATGTATATACATACAACATACACACACATACTGGAAGAATAATCACCACCACACTAATACAAGGTTCAGGTTTGTATTAGTGTTTTAAATAATTAGTGTTTTAAATAAACATTCCCTTACAAGTGCTGTCATTTTTCTTGTGTTATGTGACATCTGGTTCCTGATTACTAATAGGTGGCTAATTCTGAATGCCCTGGTGGTCCATGCTGTGGAAGCCAGACTCCAGCCTTCAGCAGCACATTCCATATCCCTGTTTACCTTCCAGGGTGCTTCATTTCTGCTCTGCAGCCAATCTACTTGCTAGATTGGCTGTGGTCTTCCAAAAATAGTCAATAGATTCTTTGTGAGCTATTTACATTCCACTGAGCATGGTTTGATGTGAAACCTTTGATTGACAACCAACTTTTAGGTAATGTATTTATTACTTTAGTGGAGGCCTTAAGGGCTTTCTTGATTCTTAGGGACCTGCAGAAAGACAGTTGGATTTTCTTTTAAGGTTAAAAGGAACCAGATTTCTCTCCCACATCTCTGGCCTCTTTTGGCTGTTGCATGACCCCTGGGCAGTGCTGGTTGAGGGTAGGAAGACAGTTGTGCCACTGGTTCTGGGTCCCAGGGGATACTATGCTCTGAAGTCTTCCACAACTGTCAGTTTCAATCCCAGCTTTCTCTACAGAGATAATTGTTAGATATTTCTCTGTTCCCTTCTACACATTTTCATACAAATACAGAATATTTTGCATTTGCTTTAGTTAGTTTTAGTTGATCTTTTAAATGTATAAAAATATTCAAAGCTAAACATAGCCTTGAGGGAGGTTTTAGTTGTAGAACATAGATATTTATATGAAAGAGTCTCTTTTTCATTGAATAATAAGTAAATCTTTCTCATGTAATTTTCTCTTTGATTTAGGAAATAGACCATTTTTCAGTTTTCAAATGTATATTTTAGTCATTTTTTAAATGTATTTGATTCTATTAAATAATGATTATAAACACAATTGTGCAACTCTTCTAGAAATTCACTGACTGTTTTTGTGAGAAATTGCATTATTTATTTTCATAAACACTTTATGAAGATGAGAAAACATTATTTGTAGGGCTGCTATAATAGACAACATTTTATATATTCATAAAATCAAGTTCCCTGATTACATTAATCAATTTTTTTATACCTGAACTGAAGGAAATAATATATCAAAATCTTCTGCTATGATTCAGCTGCTGTTTAAAGGTTTTAAAAGTATTTCCATAGAATTTTATTTTACTTATTTTACTCCTGGGTTATATAAAAAAGTTAATATTTTGATATTAACTTTTTAATAATATTTTTGATAATATCTGTAAAATATTATATATTTTTATAGATCATTTCTTTTGCTATTGGTGCTATTAACATTAATTGCCTAAATTTAAATTTTTACCCTCAAATCCTACTTTATCTGATTTTCATATTAACTAGCCATACTTCTTTTTGTTATAGTCTACTTATCATATTTTTGCCCACCCCTCATTTTCAATCCATTTTTGTCATTGTGTTATTTTCTTTAACTTTTATTTTGAAATAATGAAATAGTTGCAAATATAACACAGTTAAGTTCTTTGTACTCTTTGAGTTTCCCATGTGGTTACATCTTACATAATGAAGACCAGGAAGTTGACATTAGTACAAGTGTGTGTGTGTGTGTGTGTGTGTGTGTGTGTGTGTGTGTAGTGCTATGTTATTTAATCATAGGTACAGACTCATGTAACCACTAGATCTTGCAGAAAGAGAACCTCTTCATCATTGAAAACATAGCCTTCATGCTGAACTTTTATAATTACCTCTATTCTCTTATGCCTCACCATCCCTAACTGCAGGCAATAACTAATCTGTCCACCATTTCTAGAATTTTTGTTATTTCGAGAATGTTATATATAGGGACTTTCAAGATGGCGATGGACTACGACGTAGCAGATACCAGTTCCTAGTACAAAAGGGAGAGAAACCTGTCCAATCGGAGGAGGTGAAACCAGCAAGCCAGCAGTTGCCAAGCATATATGAAAATAAGAGACCAGAAACCTCATCGGTCATGGAGGAACCAGACATAATCTGTCATTTCTTTTAAATTTTATTACTGTTTCATCTTTCCATACTTTTGTCCTCTTTTCCCAGATTTTCTGTTTTATTTCTTTTTCTTTTCTTTCTAAACTTATTGCTTTTTCTTCCATTCCCCTACCATTTTTTCTTTCTTCCTTTTATTTCTTTCCTTGTCATTTCTTTCTTTTACCCACAAGAGTCACAATCAACTTGAAAATATGAAAAGACCAGAGCTGGACCCATAGAAGAGGCCTCCCAATAGTAGAGTCAGAGAGACAAATTGCACATTGCTGTAGGAGAGAAGCCAAAAGTTGCGGCATATTTGAGTAGGTGGAAGCAGAGAAAGACAGGATAACCAAAAGAGACTGCACCACTGAAATTCACAGGCATTCCACCACAAAAGTTCACACCATAAACCCAGGGTGTCAAAACAGATTAATCTAAGAAGCTGAGGCTAACAAGAAGAGTCTCACAAACAATGGGAAGAAAAAGAAACAATCCCCAAATGAAAGAAAAGGAGGAACCCTCAGAAAGAATGTTAGATTAAATAGAGGCAAGTCAACTATCAGATACTGAATTCAAAGCACTGGGTATCAGGAAGTTCAAAGAGCTCACAATCAGCTACCAGAAACTACAGGAGAGCTACAAAGCTCTCACAACAAACTATACCAACATGAAAAAAGGAAATGGAAACTATTAGCAAGGGACAAGAGGAAATGAAGAATACAATTTCCGAATTGATAAACACAGTAGAAAGTATTAAAAGTAGATTCAATGAGACAGAAGATCGGATTAGTGAGTTGGAGGACAAAGTAGAAAACATCTCACAGAAAGATCAGGAAAAGGAAAAGAGGCTCAGAAAGAATGAAGAGGGATTAAGAGAAATGCAAGACAATATGAAACGTAATAATATTCGAATAATAGGAATACCAGAAGGAGAAGAAGAACAAGGGATAGAAAACATATTTGAAAGAGTAATGAGAGAAAATTTCCCTAATTTGATAAGAGAAAAAGTCACACAAATCCAGGAATCACACAGAGTCCCATTCAAGAGGAACCCAAGGAGGCCCACTTCAAGACACATCATCATTAAAATGGCAAAATTCCAAGACAAAGAGAGAATCTTAAAGGCAGCTAGGGAGAAAAAAGAAATAACATACAAGGGAGCCCCAATAAGGTTACCCACTGACTTCTTAATGGAAACACTCCAAGCAAGAAGAGAGTGGCAAGAAATATTCCAAGTAATGAGAACTAGAGGCCTACAACCAAGGCTACTTTACCCAGCAAGGCTCTCAATCAAGATAGATGGCCAAATAAAGAGCTTCCAAGACAAGACAAGCCTAAAAGAATACGCCTCCACCAAACCAGCTCTACAAGAAATACTAAAAGAATTGCTTTAAGGGAAGGAAGGATAAGAGGGAGACAGAGAAGAACACAGGTACAAAAATGGCCATGAATAAGTACCTATCAATAATAACCTTAAATGCAAATGGATTAAATGCTCCAATCAAAAGACACAGAATAGCTGAATGGATAAAAAAGCATGACCCACACATATGCTGCCTACAAGAGACCCACCTCAGGACAAAAGACCATCACAGACTAAAAGTGAAAGGCTGGAAACAAATTTTCCAAGCAAATGGACAAGAAAAAAAAGCTGGGGTAGCAATTCTCATATCAGACAAAATAGACTTCAAAAAAAGAGCCATAAAGAGTGACCCAGAAGGTCACTTCATAATACTCAAGGGAAGAATCCACCAAGAAGACATTAAAATCATAAACATATATGCACCCAACATAGGAGCACCCAAATATATCAAGAAACTCTTAGAGGACTTCAAGAAAGATATTGACAGCAACACAATTATAATAGGGGATTTTAACACCCCACTGTCAAAAATGGACAGATCTTCCAAACAAAATATGAACAAAGACATTGCGGCATTAAACAACACCCTTGATGAAATGGACCTAACTGACATATACAGAGCTCTTCACTCCAAAGAAGCTAAATACACATTCCTTTCAAATGCACATGGAACATTCTCAAAGATAGACCACATGATAGGACACAAAACAAGCCTCAGTAAATTCAAGAATATTGAAATCATACAAAGCATTTTCTCTGACCACAAGGGACTGAAACTGGAAACCAACACGAAAGGAAAAAACCCCAAACACCCAAAATCATGGAGACTGAATGGTATGCTATTAAACAACAAATGATCAAGAATGAAATTAGGGAAGAAATCAAAAAGTTTCAGGCAACAAATGAAAACGATCTCACAATAACCCAAAACTTATGGGACACAGAGAAGGCAGTCCTGAGAGGGAAGTTTATAGCAATACAGGCCTACCTAAAGAAGATAGAAACATTTCAAACAATCAACCTTACTCTACACCTGCAACAACTCGAGGAACAACAACAAAAACAGCCCAGAGCAAGCAGAAGGAAGGAAATAACCAAGATCAGAGCAGAACTAAATGACATAGAGACTAAAAGCACAATTCTAAGGATCAATGAATCCAGGAGTTGGTTCTTTGAAAAGATAAACAAAATAGACAAACCTTTAAGTAGGCTCATCGAGAAAAGAAGAAAATGTACACAAATAAACACAATCAGAAATGAAAGAGGGGAGATTACAACTGATACCACAGAAATAGAAAGGATTGTAAGAAATTACTATGAAGAACTGTATGCCAAGAAATTTGAGAACCTAGGGGGAATGGACGCATTTCTAGAAAAATGTAATCTCCCAAAACTCAATGAAAAAGAAGTAGAAAACCTGAATAGAACAATAACAGCAAAAGAAATGGAAGCAATAATCAAAAAACTCCCATCACACGAAAGCCCCGGACCAGATGGTTTCACAGGAGAATTCTACAAAGCATTTAAGGAAGAACTAACCCCCATTCTTCAGAGACTATTCCAAAAAATCTAAAAGGATGGAAAACTCCCAAACTCCTTTCATGAAGCCAGCATCATCCTAATTCCAAAACCAGATAGAGATACAACAAAGAAAGAAAACTTCAGGCCAATATCGCTGATGAACATAGATGCTAAAATCCTCAACAAAATATTGGCAAATCGCATCCAACAATATATCCAAATGATTATACACCATGACCAAGTGGGATTCATCCCAGGGATGCAAGGATGGTTCAACATTCGCAAATCAGTAAATGTAATTCATCACATAAACAAAAGCAAAGACAAAAATCACATGATCATATCAATAGATGCGGAAAAAGCTTTTGATAAGGTACAACACCCATTTATGATAAAAACACTCAGCAAAGTGGGAATAGAGGGAGCATTCCTCAAAATAATAAAGGCCATTAATGTGAGACCTACAGCCAATATCATACTCAATGGGCAAAAACTAAAATCTTTTCCACTAATATCAGGAACAAGACAAGGAAATCTACTTTCACCACTTCTATTCAATATAGTATTAGAAGTTTTGGCCACAGCAATCAGGCAGGAAAAGGAAATAAAAGGCATCCAAATAGGAAAGGAGGAAAGAAAATTGTCACTGTTTGCAGATGACATGATAGTGTACATGGAAAATCCTATAGACACTACCAAAAAACTGCTCAAACTAATCAATGAATTTGGCAAAACAGCAGGTTACAAAGTCAATATCCGGAAATCAAAGCCATTTTTGTATACCAACAATGAATCAGCAGAAGCAGAAATCAAGGAAAAAATCCCATTCCATATAGCAAAAAGAAAAAATATCTGGGAATAAACCTAACCAAAGAGGTAAATTACACAGCACTGAAGAAAGAAATTAGGGAAGACACAAACAAATGAAATATACCTTGCTCATGGATTGGAAGAATTAACATCATCAAAATGTCCATACTACCCAAAGCAATATACAGATTCAATGCAATACCTATTAAAGTACCAATGGCATATTTCACAGACATAGAACAAACACTTCAAAAATTTATATGGAACCATAAACGACCCCAAATAGCAGCTGCTCTTTTGAGAAAGAAGAACAAAGTAGGGGGCATCACAATACCTGATATCAATCTGTATTACAAAGCTACTGTAATCAAACAGCCTGGTACTGGCATAAAAACAGGCACATAGACCAATGGAACAGAACAGAGAGCCCAGAAATCAACCCAACTCTCTACAATCAATTAATATTTGACAAAGAGGGCAGTAACATAAAATGGGGTAAAGATAGCCTCTTCAACAAATGGTGTTGGGAGAACTGGACAGCTACATGCAAAAAAATGAAACTTGAGCACAGACTTACACCATACACCAAAATAAATTTAAGGGCGATAAGAGACTTAAATGTAATCTGTGACACCATTAAAGTCCTAGAGGAGAACATTGGCAAGAAAATCTCAGATATTCCATGCAGCAACATTTTTACCGATATGTCCCCTACAGCAAGGAATATAAAGGAAAGAATAAACAAATGGGATCTCATCAAAATAAAAAGCTTCTGCATAGCTAAAGAAAACAGTATTAAATTAGCAAGACAACCAACTGTATGGGAAAACATATTTGCCAATGATACCTCAGACAAAGATTTAATCTCCAAAATATACAAAGAACTTACAGGACCCCACTCTAGGAAGACATCTAACCCAATTAAAAACGGGAAAAGGACTTGAACAGACACTTCTCCAAAGAGGACATACAGAAGATTCAGAGTCACATGAAGAGATGCTCAATATCGTTAGCTATCAGAGAGATTCAAATTAAAAGCACAATGAAATACCACTTTACACCAGTCAGGATGGCTATCATAAACAAAGCAACAAACAACAAATGTTGGAGAGGTTGTGGGGAAAAGGGGTCCTTAGTTCACTGTTGGTGGGATTGCAGAGTGGTACAACCATTATGGAAAACAGTATGGAATTTTCTGAGAAAAATAAAAATCAACCTGCCTTTTGACCCAGCAATTCCACTGCTAGGATTATATCCCAAGAATCCTAAAAGATCAATTTCAAAGAACCTATGCACCACAATGTTCATAGCAGCACAATTTACAATAGCCAAGAGTTGGACGCAACCTAGGTGCCCATCAGTAAATGAATGGATCAAAAAATTGTGGTACATATACACAGTGGAATTATACGCAGCAGAGAGAAAGAAGGAGCTACTACCCTTTGCAACAACATGGATGGAACTGGAAAGCATTATGGTGAATGAAATAGGCCAGGCATTGAAAGACAAATACCATATGTTCTCACCTTTAACAGGAAGCTAAATAACAAAACAAACAAGCAAACAGAATAAAAACAAAGACACTGAAATAGAGAACAAGTGGGCAGCGACCAGAGGGGAGAGGGAAGGGAATTTAAGGGGAAAAATGAGGAGGGATTTTGAGGAACAAGTATGAAAGACACAGAGATGAGGACTGGTGGGGGGGGGGAATGGGATGGAGGTAGGGAGATGGGGCAGGGGAGGCTGGGATGGGAGAAATAGACAAAAAACTGTACTTGAAAAATAACTAAATAAAATTTAAAAAATAAAAAGAATATCTTACCATTTTGACAGCATGGATGGACCTGGAGTTTATTATCCTAAGTGAAATAAACCAGTCAGAGAAAGACAAATGCCATGTTATCTCACTCTTATGTAGGATCTAGTGAACAAAATAAACTGATGAATGAATTAGAAAAAAAAAGAATTATATATATATATATATATATATATATATATATATATATATGGAATCATACAGTGTGATTCTGGATTGTCTTTTTTTCACTGTGCCCTTGAGACCCATTTGAGTTGTATGTGTACTAATTTTTTTTTATTACTGGTTTATTTTATTTTTTGCTGAGTAACATTTCATTGTATGGCTGTTCCACAGTTAGTTTAACTATTCACCAGTTGAAGAACATTTGAGTTGTTTCAAGTTTTTGATTATTACAAATAAAGCTGCTATTAACAACCATATAGGTTTTTGTGCGGACATAGTTTTCATTTCATTGGGATAAATGCCTGGGAGTGCAATTGATAGGTTATGTGAGAGTAAGAGTATGTTTATATATTTTTTAAAAACCAGCTACACTATTTTTCAGAGTGGTTATACTATTTATACTATTTATGCTTCCACTAGCAATATGTGAGATACGCTTTCTCCACACCTTGCTACTATTTTGTATTGCTATAATTTTTTATTTTAGCTGTCCTCATAGATGTGCAGTATATTTCATTATGGTATTAATTTACATTTCCCTAGAGCCTAGTGATGTTGAATATTTTTCATGTGCTTTGTTTGCCCACCATATATATTCTTTGCTGAAATATCTTGTATTTTCTCATTATCTAACTGGAATGTTTGTTGTTATTACTGTTGAGTTTTTTTATAAAAAATGTTTTTCTTTTTTTAAAATTATTTTATTGTTGTTCAATTACAATTGTCTGCATTTTCTCCCCATACCTCCCCCACCCTCTCTAAACCCACCTCCCTCCCTTGCTTCACCTTTTTTTTAAAAATATATTTTAATTTTATTGATTATGGCATTACAGTTGTTCTATTCCCCCCTTCATTCCCCTCCACCCTGCACCCCCCCGCCCCCACCATTCCTCCCTTTAGTTTATGACTATCTGTCTCAAGTTCTTTAGATTCTATATTTCCCATACTATTCTTGCCCCACCATCTATTTTCTACCTACCTTCTATGCTACTTATTTTCTGTACCTTCTCCCCACTTCTCCTACTCCCACTCCCCTGTTGCTAACCCTCCTCGAGATCTTCATTTCTATGTTTCCACTCCTGATCTAGCTGTCCTTTTAGTTTGCTTTCGTTTTAGGTGTGGTTGTTAATAACTGTGAGTTTGCTGTCCTTTTACTGTTTGTATTTTTTATCTTTTTCTTAGATAAGTCCCTTTAGCATTTCATATAATAAGGGCTTGCTGATGATGAACTTCTTGAATTTGATCTTATCTGAGAAGCACTTTATCTGCCATTCTATTCTAAATGAAAGTTTTGCTGGATAGAGCAATCTTGGTTGTAGGTCTTTGGATTTCATGACTTGGAATACCTCTTTCCAGCCCTTTTTTGCCTGTAAGGTCTCTTTTGAGAAATCCGCTGACAGTCTGATGGGAACTCCTTTGTAGGTGACTGTCCCCTTCTCTCTTGCTGCTTCTAGGATTCTCTCCTTCATTTGAATCTTGGCTAATATAATTATGATGTGCCTTGGTGTGTTCCTCCTTGGGTCCAACTTCTTTGGGACTCTCTGAGCTTCCTGGATTCCCTGGAAGTCTATTTCCTTTGCCAGATTGGGAAATTCTCCTTTATTATTTGTTCAAATAAGTTTTCTACTGGTGGCTGTCAGCGACAGCCTTCCTTTCCCCCTTCTGGTACCCCTGTAATTCAGATGTTGGAGCCTTTAAAGATGTCCTGGAGGTTCCTAAGTCTCTCCTCATTTTTTTGGTATTCTTGTTTCTTCATATTTTCCTGTTTGGCCATTTTTTTCTTCCTTCTGGTTCACTCCCTTGATTTGAATCCCAGTTTCCTTTTCATCAGTATTGGTTTCCTGTGCAATTCCCTTCATTTCAATTAGTTTAGCCTTCATATGTTCCTCTAATTTGTGACTAAAATCAACCATTTCTGTGAGCATTCTGATCACCAGTGTTTTGAACTGTGCATCTGAAAATTTTGCTGTTTCTTTGTTGCTTAGAGTTATGGGCTCTGGGGCTTTGAGATCTTTTTGGGCCATTTTTGGTCTGTTCATGCCGGTTAAGTATGAGGAGAGGAGCCTTAAGTGTTCACCAGGGTAGGGCCGCCCAGGTCTCTGGGTTTTGATGCTATATGTGGGGGCGGGGTCAGAGTGGGGAAATGGCGGCCTCCACTGCTGCCTCTCGCCGCTGGGGCCTGCTCAGTCCAGTCTCACTGCCCACTCCCTTGCTGGTCTATCTGCGCATGAATGCGCAGTCCACAGCCAACCCACTGCCCTGCAGCCTCACTGGGCTCGCCAGTCGCTCACTGGGTCCACCTGTTGCAACCCCACACCTGGGATCTGCATGCCTGAGTCTGTCTGACTGAGTTTTCCTGTGCAACCCCGCTCCACCAGCTGCTGGCTTTGTCCCTCTTTTCGGTCAGGCTGAAGAATTTGTTGTTATCAGACTTCCGAAAAGTTCAATTTTCTGTGGTCTGGCTGTGTTTTCTGTTGCTAATATTTTGTTGTCTCTAAACTTGGTTGTGTGAGAAAGCACGACATCGCCACCTATGCCTCCATCTTTGTGGAAGTCCCCTGTTGTTATTACTGTTGAGTTTTGAGAGTTCTAATAAATTCTGGGTATGAAGCCTTTGTCAGACTGTGATTTGAAAATATTTTCTTTAAGTCTGGCTGGTCTTTTCATCCTCTTAACAAGTTCTTTCACAGAGCAAAAGTATTTAATTTTGATGAAATTCAATTTATTAATTTTTAAAAAATGGATCATGCTTTTGGTGTCATAATTATAAGAACTGATATTTTTTAATGCTGCACTCTAAAAGTTTATTTATTTATTTAATTGTTTTTCAAGTATAGTTTTCTGCCTTTTCTCCCTACCTTTCCCCCTGACTCCAGCCATCCCCACCTCTCTTCTGATTTCACCCCCCCTTGGTTTTGTTCATGTGTCATTTTTAGTTGTTCCTGAAAACTCTTCCCCCTTACTTCCCCCCCATTATCCCCCCTTGTTACTGTCCATTTGTTCTTAATTTCAGTGCCTCTGGTTATATTTTGCTTGCTTATTTGTTTTGTTGATTAGGTTCCACTTAAAGGTGAGATCATACGCTATTTGTCTTTCACTGCCTGGCTTATTTCACTTGGTATAATTCTCTCCAGTTGCATCCATGCTGTGGCAAAGGGTAGGACCTCCTTCTTTCTTCCTGTTGCGTAGTATTCCATCTTGTAGATGTACCATAGTTTTTTGATCTACTCATTTACTGATGGGCACTTAAAACACAACATAGTCTGAAGTAATAAAGTTGTATCATATGTAGTTTTTCCCACTTGATTTTTCTTTTAGAAAACTGCTTTAGTTATTCTAGTTCCTTTGCATTTTATGTAAACTTTTGAATATATTTGCTTATATCTATAAAAATTTGTGCTAGAATTTATATAGAAATTTTATTAAGCTTATTTATCAATTTGGGGAGACTTGGCCACTTTACTTTTAATCCAGGAACATAGTATATTCCTTTATTTATTTAGGGTAATCTTTTATTTTTATTTATTTTTTAAAGAATTTTCTGTTTTTTAAAATTTTATTTATTTATCTTTAGAAGGAAAGGGAAGGAAGGAGAGAAATATCAATGTATGGTTGCTTCTGGTTCATCCCCTGCTGGGAACTGGCCCCTGCTGCGAACTGGCCTGCAACCCAGGCATGTGCCCTGATGGGGAATTGAACCGTGATCTTTTGGTTTGCAGGCCGTGCTCAATCCACTGAGCTACACCAGCCAGGGCTTAGGATAATCTTTTAAAATTTTATTGATTTATTTTTAGAAAGATGGGAAGGGAGAGAGTAAGAGAGGGAGAGAGACATCAGTGTGTGGTTGCCTCTCATGCACCCCCTACTGGGGACTTGGCCTGCAACCCAGGACTGTTCCCTGACTAGGAATGGAACCTGTGACCCTTTGATTTGCAGGCCAGCCATCGATGCACTGACCCTCACCAGCCAGGGCTAGATAACCTTTTTATTGCTGTTTTTAGTTTTCAGCTTGCAAGTCCTGTACATGATTTGTCAGATTTCTCCATCAATTTCATTTGGGGGGAGCTATCATAAATTGTATTTGTAATTTTGGTTTTTATGTGCCCATTGCTAGCACATGGGATATGATTTTTTTCTGTTGATTTTTTACCCTGTGACCATGCTAAATGAACTCTCTAATTCTAGAATTATGTTCTGTTTTGCTTGACCCATGGATTATTTAGAAGTGTGTTGCTTAATTTCCAGGTGTTTGGAGATTTTCCCATTATCTTTCTTTTACTGAATTCTAGTTTGACTCCATTGGATTTGAAGAATAATTGCTGCATAATTGAAGTAGTTTTTAATTTGTCTGTTAAATTTGTTTTATGAGTCAGGTCAGGCTATGGTCATCTTGGTATATATTCTACAAATCCTTGAAAAGAATGTGTATTCTACTGTTTATGGATTGTGTTCTAACATCAATTAGATTTTGTTATTGATTATGCTATTGAGTTCTATATTCTGCTAATTTTTAATCTGATTGTTATATTAGTTATGGATAGGTGTGTGGAAGCCTGCAACTATAATTACAGAAGCACCTATTTCTCCTTTTAGTTATATCAAGTTTTGTGTGTGTTTGCAATTCTGTTGTTTGGTAATGCACACTCTAGGATTGTTATGTCTTCTTAGTAAATTGACTATTTTATCATTGTGTAATGTTTCTCTCTGTCCCTGGTAATTTTCTTTCTCTAAATCTAGTGTGTTTGATATTAATGTAATCACTCTGATTTCTTTTGGTTAATGTATACAAGGTACATTTACCTCCATCATTTATTTTCAACCTACCTATGTCATTGTATCTGAAGTGAGTTGTTTTGTAGATGGTATGTTGTTAGATAATATTTTTGGTTTAATTTACCCTGCAAATCTGTTTTGTTAATTAATGAATTTAGATAATTTACATTTACAATAATTATTCATATGTTAGGGCTTAAGTCTGCCATTTTATATTTTGTCTTCTGATTATTCTACTTTTTGTATTTGTTTTTTTATGCACTTCCTGTGGTGATGACAATTTTTAGAATTCATCTTAATATATCTGGTGTCAAACACTTGACATAGTGTCTTTCAGTGTATTTTCTTATCTGTAGCTTTCTTAGTGACTGCTTAGGTATTATATATGTGCTACTTCCTTCTGACTTCAATGGTTTCTTTTTTAATTTAGTTACTTTTTATTTATTTTTTATTCTTGTTCAATTACAGTTGTCCTCATTTCTCCCATTTCTCTCCCCTGCCCTACCCCCAACCTCCCACATTTAACCCCCCACCCCCCATTGTCTTAGACCTTGGATCCTTTATACATGTTCCTTGATGACCCTTTCCCTTCTTTGTCCTGTTATCTCCCTCCCCCTTTTCTCTAGTTACTGTCAGTTTGTTCTTTATTTTCATGTCTCTGGTTATATTTTTCTTACTTGTTTGTTTTGTTGTTTATGTTCCACTTAGGTAAGATCATATGGTATTTGTCTTTTGCCTCCTGGCTTATTTCACTTAGCATAATGCTCTCCATTTTCATCCATGCTGTTGCAAGGGGTAGGAGCTCTTTCTTTCTTTGTGTTACTTAGTATTCCATTGTGGAAATGTATCACAGTTTTTTGATTGATGTTACCTTAATTGTTTTTCCCCATTTAGGAAAAACTTGTTCTTCTTCTCTAGCTGCTTTCAAGACTTAATCTCTCATTTTTAGAAAATTGCCTATGATGTATCTTAATATGAGTTTCTTTGGCTTTATTCTGTTTGGGGTTTGCTCAGCTTCTTCAATATGTAATTTGATACTTTTTTTTTTATACTTGGGAGATTTTCTGCCATTACTATATTACTAATTTTTCAGTCCCACCCTCTTTCTCCTCTCCTTCTGAGACTCTATTGACCTAAGTATTTGATCTTTAGTTATAGTCCCACATATCCCTGAATCTCTTTTCATTATGCAATTTATTTTTTAATTTTATTTTAATTCTGTAATTGAGATTTGGTGGTGCTGAATTTTTTTCTGTTTGGTTGGAGTAAAACAGTTATCAAAACTTCTGTCTTGTGAGGCTGTCCCAATTTTGCTCCCTTGGTTAGAGAAAACAGGCTTTTCTTAGGAGGTTATTTCTTTCTATATTTAGTGGCATTTCTGGGTTGCTACCTTTAGTACCCAGTTTGGGATATGTGAGAAAAAAAAAAAACCTAAGAAGAAACTCACTTTGTGTTCTGAGTTCCTAACCAGTCTGCCTTTTTCTCTCTTTTCATTGTTCTTATGTTTGTTTTGTATTCAGTAGGTGGAATAGGAATAAGTATATTTACTCCATCATTGTGGAAGTAGAAGTCCTGCATCATTTTTTAAAGGTTTTATTTATTTATCTTCAGAGGGGAAGGGAAGGAGAGAGGGAGAGAAATATCAATGTGTGGTTGCCTCTTGTGCGTCCCCTGCCGGGAACTGGCCTGCAACCCAGGCATGTGCCCTGACTGGGAATCGAACCTCAGTTGTTTGGTCCACAGGCCCACGCTCAATCCACCGAGCTACACCAGCCAGGGCTCATTTTGTTTTTAATGTGTTTCTTCTAGATGGTTTACTGGTCAGTTTTAATGTTATACTATCTGAATGTGTTTACATTTCAATAAGGAAATTCAGCTCATTCACACTGATTTCAGATATTGATACAGAATAATTAATTTCTTTTGTTTAGTAATTCTTTTACTTTTTAGTGATTTTTCCCCTGTTTGATTTAATCAGGTGAAATTTTATTATTAATTCCAATCTTTCATCTAGCACAACTTAGATATCCTGTTATGCATCTCTGTTACACTCATAGTGGTTTCTTAATCTTAAGTGATTCACAGCTAATAAATGCAGAGTTGGATTTTTAAATTCTCTGTGATTATTTTAAGAGTATGGGGGCAGTTTTCATCTAGGAACACACAAATTGTGGTTTCTCAAACAGTTCTTTGGAGGAAGACCACATGATTATGCTTCTCTTAAAGAACATCTAAAACACCAATCCCAAAGAACCTATGCACCCAATGTTCATAGCAGCACAATTTACAATAGCCAAGAGTTGGAAGCAACCTAGGTGCCCATCAGTAAATGAATGGATCAAAAAATTATGGTACATATACACAATGAAATTCTATGCAGCAGAAAGAAAGAAGGAGTTCCTACCCTTTGCAACAGCATGGATAGAACTGGAAAGCATTATGCTGAGTGAAATAAGCCAGGTGTTGAAAGACAAATACCATATGATCTTACCTTTAACAGGAAGCTAAACAACAAAATTGTTGTTTAGCAACAATTGTTGTTTAAATTGTTGTTAAAATTGTTGTTTAAGCAAGCAAAATAAAAACAAAGACACTGAAATAGAGAACGGGGACAGCGACCAGAGGGAAGAGGGGAGGGAATTTCAGGGGAAATAGGGGAGGGATTTAGAGGAACAAGTATAAAGGACACATGGACAACAACTAAGGAGGGTGGAAATGGAAAGGAGGTGGGGAGCACGGAGGGGGAATTTAACCGCAATCCTCTGGTTCGCAGGCCTGTGCTCAATCCACTGAGCTACACCAGCCAGGGCCCATTTTTTAATTAGCTTGTTTATCTTCCTGGTGTAGAGGCATGGGAGTTCTTTATATATTTTGGAGCTCAAACATTTGTCCGAGGTATCATTGGCAAATATGTTTTCTCCTAAGATTCGTTCCCTTTTCATTTTGATGATGGTTTCTTTAGCCATACAGAAACTTTTTTAATTGATGTAGTTCCATTTGTTTATTCTTTCCCTTATTTTCCTTGCCCTAGAGGATGTGTTGGCAAAAATATTGCTGCTTGGGATATCTTAAATTTTACTTCCTATGTTTTCCTATAGGACTTTTATGGTGTCACTTCTCATGTTTAACTCTTTTATTCATTTTGCATTTATTCTGGTGTATGGTGTAAGCTGGTGATCTAGTTTCATTTTTTTTGCATATACCATTCCAGATTTCCCAGTGTCATTTGTTGATGAGGCTATTTAACTCCATTTTATGTTCCTGTCCCCTTTGTCAAATATTAATTGATCATAGAGACACGGGTTTATTTCTGGGCTCTCTATTCTGTTCCATTAATCTATGTGTTTGTTCTTATGCCAATACCAGACTCTTTAGATTACAGTGGTCTTGTATTACACTTTGATATAAGTTATTGTGATTATACCTATTTTGTTCTTCTTTCTCAAGACTGCTATGGTAATTTGGGATTGTTTATGATTCCATATAGATTATTTTTTGTAAAATTAAAAAAGATTTTATCTATTTATTTTTAGAGAGAAGGGAAGAAAATGAGAAAGAGAGGGAGAGAAATATCAATGTGTAGTTACCTCTTGCATACCCCGTACTGGGGACCTGGCCCAAAACCCAGGCATGTACCCTGACTGGGAATTGAACTGGTAACCCTTTGGTTCATAGGCCAGCACTCAATCCACTGAGTCACACCATCGAGGACTGATTCCATATAAACTTTTGAAATATTTGTTTCATATCTGTATTATTGGTATTTCAATAGGGATTGCATTGAATCTATAGACTGCTTTGGGTAGTGTGAATATTTTCATGATATTGACTATTCCAATTCACACACATGGTATATGCTTCCATTTGTTTGTACCTTCCTTAATTTCTTTCTTCAGTGTTCTGTAGTTCGATTAGTACAGGCCTTTAGCTCCTTGGTTAAGTTTATTCCTAGGTACTCAATTTTTCTTTTTGCTATAGTAAATGGGGTTTTTTTTCTGTTTTCTGTTATCTAATATTTTGTTGGTGTACACAACACCAAGAAGCTGGGAGACATTTCAGGATTCCACATTCCTGATGTCTTCCATCTCCACATGATTCTTTCTTATTCTGAAGTGGATCAAAGAAAATCTGGTTGTAAACAATGCTGCTGCAGGATTTCTTTTTCATAGCACAAGAAAATTGGTACCCTACATTTTTTCCTTAGGACAAGAAAAAGAAATCCCTTGATTTATGAATGTTGAGTTTGTGTTCCGCTGTTTCACCAAATTCACTTATTAGGTTGATTAGTTTTTTAGTGGAGCCTATAAGGTTTTCTATGTACACTATCATGTCACCTACAAATAAAGACAATTGCACTTCCTGCATTCTGATTTGAATGTCTCTTGTTACTTTTCCTTTTCTGATTGCTGTGGATAGCACTTCCAATACTACATTGAATACAGGTGGTAAAAGCAGACATCCTTATCCTGTTCCTGATCTTAGAGAGAAAGCTTTGAGTTTTTTCCCTTTGAGTATAATGTTGGCTGTAGGTTTCTCATATATGAAGTTTATTATGTTGAGGTATGCTCCCTGTATTCCCACTTTACTAAGCATTTTTATCACAAATAGATGCTGCATTTTATCCAATATTCTTCAACATCTATTGATATGATCATGTGATTTTTGTCTTTCACTATGTTAATGTGGTATATTAAATTGATTGATTTGTGAGCATTGTTCCATCTTTGCATCTCTGGGATGAATCCCACTTGAGCATGGTGTATGATCTTTTTAATGTATTGCTGGATGCAGTTTGCCAATATTTTGTTGAGGATTTTAGCATCTATGTTCATCAGTTACATTGGTCTGTAGTTTTCTTTCTTTGCTGTGTCTTTACTGTGTTTTGGAATTAGGATAATACTTGCCACATAAACAGAGTTTAAGAGTCCTGCCTGCTCTTAAAACTTTTGGAATAGTTTGAAGAAGGATAGCAGTTAGCTCTTCCCTAAATGTTTGGTAAAATTCACCAGTGAAGCCATCCCATCCAGAGCTTTTGTGTGCAGGGAATTTTTTTTTAAACTAATGCTAGAGTTTCAATAATTGTTTCCCATTCATTCAGGCTTTCTAATTCTTCTCAATTCAATTTTGGAAGATTATATATTTCTAGAAATGTATCCATTTCACCTAGGTTTTCAAATTTCTTGGCATATAGTTTTTTGTAGTAATTTCTTACAATCCTTTGTATTTCTGTGGTGTTCATTGTAATTTCCTGTCTTTCATTTCTGATTTAATTTATTCTCCTTCTCTCTTTTTTTCTTGCTGAGTGTAGTTAAAGGTTTGTCAATTTTGTTTATGTTTTAAAAACACCAGCTCCTGAGTTTATTGGTCCTCTGAATTTCTCTTTTAGTCTTTTTGCCATTTAATTCTGCTCTGATCTTGACTATTTCTTCCCTACTACTGGCTTTGACCTTTGTTTGTTGCTGTCCCTCTAGTTCTTGTAGAAGTAAGGTTAGGTATTTTGTGTGAAATTTTTCTATCTTTTTAAGTAGGTCTGTAAATCTATGAACTTCCCTCTCTGGACTGCCTTCACTGTGTCCCATAGGTTTTGTACTGCGGTGCATTCATTTTTATCCATTTCCAGAAACTTATTAGGTTTAAACAGAAATTTTAAAAACACAGCAAGAGAGGGGAGAAAAGGGGGAAATAAGTAAATAAAAATAGGAACCAAAGTTGAGAAAAACATCTAACACAGAATTATCAACAACAAACGAGGTAAGGTTAATATAGGTAGGATGGGAATAAGAGGAAAAAATAAAGAAAGAAAAGATTAGAGGTGTCTAGAAGAAAGGGAAGTGATTTTGAGATGATAGAGGGAGAAGGAAACTAAGAGTGGGGAATAAAAACCAGGTTAAGACAAAGAAAAATTAAATTTTGACATAAAAAAAGGGCAGGATGAAGGCTGAATAGTGGTGAAATTTAAGGTTTGAAATATCAAAACAGTGAAGAACTAGAGATAAATTTGAGGAAATGCAAAAAAAACCCCATCATATCCACAAATAATGAACAAAGATTGGTAAAGGTGTAGAAAGAACATGGTTATTTTAAGAGCAAGGAAAAATATGAGGGATGATCAATGACAAGAAAAGTGGTTTTTCAAGGCTGCAGTGGGGCAAAATAATAAGAATGTGGAATGATAACAAGTCATAGGAAGACAGAAGATGAAATTTAAAAGAAAATAAGAAGAGGAAAGTATAAGATAAAATCGGATCAGAGGAGGGAGGAGCAAAATATGAAATTTGAAATAAACTATTGTATAAAATCTGGTGACAATATGTATGAACTTGAAGGACGAAAAATGAATACGAAAATCCTATGCAGGAGAGAAAGTATAACGAATCATGAAGAAAACAGCAGTGGAATTTGTCTTGGTAGTATCTAGTATTTACCATTGTTTTTTTCTTCCTGGATCTGCATCTGGTGATGTTCCACGGTGTTCCAGTCTGGCTTTAGGCAGCCTGTTTGATACTACCAGTGATCCACAGTCTATGGCTGACTCCTTCAGTTGTTAAGCTAGTCACTCTGTAATCAACAGTAAGGCTTAAGCACCACAGGGTGGGGCAGAGTAATTCCTATGGGCGAGAATGTTTCTTTCCCTCAGGCTCATGGCACTTGGAGAGGCGTGCTCTACCTGAACAAGGTGACTCTTGCAGTATGGGGGATAACTCAGCACTGAGATCCTGGTGGCTGCTCCCTCATTTCTCTCCCCAAAGCCACGATCCCCAGTCTCTTCTCAAGTGTCTCTAGTCCACTCTGATCCTCATTTGCTAGAGCCCAGGGTAAGTGGCTGCTAATAAAATTTTATGCATTGAATCTTCAAAAGTCTCTCTGTGGCTCTAGCAATCTGTCACCAGCAGAGAGAAAGACCATTGCTTTTGTCAGCTGAATGTTTTCTGGGTTCTTTTCAGGCTCTTGTGTTGTAGGCTGGAGAGCCCAGCTTGGGGTTCAGACCCCACATTTCTCAGGGGGAACCTCTGGCCACTGAAATATTTCTCTGGCACTTTAGCTGCCACCTCTAGGTGCCCCGTCAGCCTTCTTGTGTCTCCTCTACACTCTGTACCAATCACATTGTGGCAAAGTGGTTTGTCCTGTCTTTCCATGGTTATAAGGCCTCTCTCTCACTATTGTTCAGTTGTTTATCCTGGATAGTTTCTCTACAATAGATTTCTCTGCTATAGATTTCTCTATAGTTGTAATTCCAGACTGGTCCTGGGAGGATGTTAGAGTAGCTTCCACTCACTCTTCCACAATCTTCTTTTTCTATAAGAGCGTACTTTTAATGGCTGCATGACGTTCCCTTGTCTGAATATACAAAGTTTCACTTAGCATTCTGGTAGTCAGGATAGGTTCTTTACAACGTTACTTCTTCCTGAGCAATTGGGAAATCTGTGGTTTCAGATCTCCTTTGTAGCTTGATTGGGGCCAACCATTTAAGTTATGGACAATTAGATATGGGCACAAGTGAGAGAAGAAGCCACTTTTGTGCTTGGCACAGCACTTATCTTTCCCCACATCCATGATGGCCTAGAGCAGATTGAAACAGCAGGGATCGGGGAGTCAGTGCTTGAGAAAGAGTTGCTTGGAGATGCCCGACCTATAATAGACTTTGAGTGAGAAATAAACCTTTGTTGTGTTGAGCCACTGAAATTTTAATATTTACCTGTTACTGCTGAATAGCTCAGCATATACTAGTACATACATCACCACATTTGTTGCATAGCTGAGATTGTTTTAAATTTCTTACTTTAAAGATAAAGCTTCAGGGAACATATTAAAGCATATATCTTTGTACTTCCAACTACCATGATTGAATATTTTAGGATTTTTGGAAAATGTGAAACGTGTACCAATATATCACCTCACCCCCCAAAAAAAAGTAGTATATGAGAGTAACCATTAAAACTTGGCCTTATCAAAATTGTTATTATTTTTAAATCTTAGTTAATTTTTTAGATTGCGAATGGCATCTCACTGCTTTAATTTGCTTGTTTTTGATTTCTCATAAGCTTGAAAGCATTCTTTCTTAAAGCTTCTATGGGAAAGATAGGTGCTATTGAATAGCTGAAAATGCTGGTCAGGAGCATCAACTCACCTCTCTGGCATCTTGTCACTATGAGTTGGGATATCTTGAGTTGTACTTTATTCATGAAGAAAGGTGTCTTTGAATCTGTCTTACAATTAATTTCCTTGTCAGTATCCTGGATGAGTATTGCTGTGTTTAGATAGAAATTAAGATGCCAATTTCCCCCATTTCATGTTTCTTTAAAAAAAAGGAAAGCTCTCCTGGTTTTCTGGGGGAGAAGCCCTTAGTGGTTATGGAAAGGTTTAGTGGACTCCCACTGAAATACAAGGAACTCATGGATGACTGGGTGAGGTGGAATGATGCACACAATGTGTGAATCAATGTGAATCACAACTGACTCAACAATGTGGCCAAAGAGCCAACCAGGGAGTGTGGGAGCACAGAGAATAAGTATCTTCCTCTCCTTGGGAGCTGGAGCATTCAAGGTGGATTGGGAAAGTAATATTCAAGGTGCCATCTGAGCTTGATCTCTGGTTCAGATCCCAGGCTGGGCCTCATCTTCAATGACAATTCCCACGGCAGCCCTTTTAATGGAGTATATGAACCAGGTTTTCCTGTGCAGAAAGGTGATCAAATCAGATAAATTTTAAACCTATAGCTGTTGTTTTGTCAGCATGTATTTTATAGAAAGGAGCGTCTGATGAACTGGCCAGATAATCATATCTGCTTTTCCTTACTTGTTCCCAGCTATGAAAGAACACCCTCAGCAAGGACCTGGTTTTAATCACCTTTAGTTAACCCAGAACCTTTTGAAGTTGAAAGTGCATTCTGTGAACAGGCAGGGTCCCAAAGCATTAACATTTTCACCTTTTCCCTAGTATATGAAATGTCTAGAGCAGGACCAAGGTATCAAGCCCATGGAGATAATGCATTGTGTAGGGAATTACTTTAATTCCTGACTCATTCCTCAAAGATATTTATTATTATTACTATTATTATTTTTTTCATTCTTGAAAGATTGCAAGCCATGCAAAGTTAGAGATTTCTGGGTCCAAGGAATGTTTCATCTGGCTTTTGTTTAGTATTAAAGATTTAGAAACCCAGAGACAGTCTTGGGAATGGTCCCAGAAATGATTAAGATGCTGGAAAGAGCTAGGATAAAAAAAAAAAAAAGCAAAAGAGTTTTGGAAACTTCATTAAAAACAATGAAAAAAGTCAACTTCTGCCCTCAAAAAAACTCAGAGTTCAAACAAAAATACTGTTCCCATGCCCAGAGATTTTATTTAGGACCTGTTTTGGTTAGATATATACACATGTAGGATGTCATGCTGAATCCTGCAGGTCTCTAAAGCCAGGGCCAATACCCATTTTTGACATAGTATATGTACTGAGCACTTCAGAGACAATGTGGGTAACTTGTACCTAACTTCAGGGGGTGTGGATCTGAGGAGCACAGGAGGAATGAGAATGAATGCCAAATGCTTTTGACATTTTGTTTTCAGAAGCTCTAATTGGAGCATAAGCCTCTACTTGCAAAGGACTTGAGTAAATACTGGATGAATAGGCACATAAAGCCTGGATATGGCTGGGAAAGTCATATGGCTGTATTCTTTCCCTTCCTTCTCAAGAGCAGATAGCACCAGGCCTATGTTTATTGAGCTAGCTTCCAGCTCCTCTCATACTTCAGAGGATAGGGCTTCCCTTGGAAGATGCAGTCACTGCTAAGAGCTTATCTTCGGCTTGGCTTTCCCAGAACTCCCAAGCCCCTGATGCTCTTCATATGGATTAATTTTACTGGGCCCAGGTGATTCTACAACATCCATCCTATTCAGGATTGTCCAGGACAGACAGTGACAATTTTGAGTTTTGTGAACAGAGGGTGGCCCTTTAAAACAAAACATATCAGAGACTATGCCACAAGTAAAAAGTAGGAGAAAATATACAGAGAGGAGTCCATAAACTACATTGAGAACCTAAAAGTGTTAGTATTCGATAGTGTACCGTTCTCTCAAGGATACTTGGTTACAAAGGAGAGCTGAGGGGAAAAGAGGAGACCCCACCTAGGTGCCTGTCTCCCTGGAGGTGAGTTTGAAAGCTGGGATTTTTCTCTGCAGTCTCTTTGCGACCTTCACACAGAGAATGCTTCTTAGTCAATCATATTTATCTTCCTAGATTTTGCAAATCACAGCCACCTGAATTGACACAAGTTGTGCCTCACTTTCAAATACATGATTCAGCTGCTTTGCAGGCTGTTTTCTGCTAGAAAAGTCCAGCCAGCAAACATCCGGACTGAAGCTTAGAGGGCAGGAGCATATGTTCTATGAAGTTATGAACCATGACAATCAAAGCTTTGGACCCATAGCTGGTGTGTCAGACCTGCTACACAGATATGTAGAGATTCCAGTACATTGTGTATTCATTTTCCCTGATCCCATACACCTGGGAGCAAATGTCCACCTAGGAGCCGAGGCTCATGCTAATGTTTTCTTCTCTCTGCCTCTGGCCTCTTTGCACCTGCCCTGGCCCCAAACCCATGGGCTGTCAGCTTCTCTTCTCATATAGTGTGGGTTTGTGCTCTCAATTGTAACATTTAAAAATTTATTTAATGTGCTTTTTTATAGTAAGTTAATATGACTACATGATAAAATGTTTTGGAAAATAGACACAGGATGAAATAATCACTGCAAATCTCAGTACCATATTTAAACACTATTATCAATTCTTCCAGTAATTTTTCTTGTCATTATTGTTTTCATGCCACACAATTATTTTTGTGTGCTTGATTTTACTTAATGTTTTCCATGAGACTCTATAGTTGTGTTAACCAGTACTTTTAATAATGTCATAATATTCCATATAGGTGTGTGTCATTATTTTCTTTTAAAGAATTTATTTATTTATTTATTTTTAAAAGATTGTATTTATCTATTTTTTTAGAGAGAAGGGAAGGGAGGGAGAAATATCAATGTGTGGTTGCCTCTCACATGGCTCCCACTAGGGACCTGGCCCACAACCTAGGCATGTACCCTGGCTGGGAATCGAGCCTGTAACACTTCGGTTTGCAGCCTTCACTCAATCCACTGAGCTACACAAGCCAAGGCCAGAATTTATTTATTTTTAAAGAGACTAAAGAGAGGGAGAGAATCATTGAAATGTGGGAGAGATACATTGGTTACCTCTCACATGCTCCCATCCAGGGACCCAGCCCACAACCCAGGCGTGTGTCCTGTCCTGGAATCTAACCAAAGACCCTTTGGTTTGCAGTCCAGCACCTAATCCACTGAGCCACACCAGCCAGGGTGGTATATGTCATTGTTTACTTAACCTCTTCATTGTGTAATTGGAAATGTTGCTTTAATGAACAGTATCATGAGTATTTGAATTTTTATATTTACTTTAAATATTAAAAGCAGTACAGACCTTTGTATTTATTTTAATATAATTGACAAATTTCTTTGTGAAAAGATTGTACCAATACAACACTCTCAGAAAACATGAGAATACAAGACTTGTAGTCAATTTTGGGTTAACTTATGAACTGATTAATTAAGCAAATTTAGCTAGAAAAAAATGACCATCTGATGTCTGTAGCATTTGAAAGCCCCTTTCAAGATGGTATTTTGAAGATCTGATACAAAATCAGATTACAGACCATTAACCTTGTCATCCTTATGCAGAGCTTCCCCTTGCACAGTGGGAAGAATATTTGCTACTAATAGTGAGCCCTCCAGTGCCTCATCTCTGCCTTTATAGCTCTCTGACCACATTACCACCTATCTTTTTACATCAGTCATTCTGCACAAATGAATTAATGCTGTCATATAGCATAAAAAACACCACACATGCCAAATAAGCGTGCTAATAAGACAAGGAGAAAATAAAGGCAGGAGGGTCAGGAGAAGTTAGAGTCTTCAGGTCACAGACCTCCAGGGATGGCCATAAAGTAGAGATGGTGCCAAGTCCCCTAGTGGCCAAGGAGAAGAGAAAATCACTAGTTACAGAGGCTCCAGTGTCCATGGGGCAAAGCCATGCCATGTGCTCAGGAGAAGCAGTCTCTCCAGGTACACCTGCCCAGGAGAAACTGTCCCATTGTACCAGTGATGAAGCTGCCATAGCCTGTAATGAGTCACATCATCAGTGGACATAGTCCTCTCTTGGGAGCAGTTTCCTGTAGGGCTCCACTATGTGTACTGATGACCAGGTCCTGTGCTCTGATCACTAAACCAGTTCTTCTCAGGGTCTTCTCCAGAGGAGGACATGCAGTGAAGTTGGAGCCAGTCGGGAGCTTTCAGCTGGTTTAATTCAATGCAAGAATTAATCTTTTGGGGTATTTGGAGACATGGATAGAAAAGAGTTTCTAAATTCTCCATAGGAGGTGAAAAGAAATGGGGACAAGATTACAGGTGAAAGGGTTAGCCCACATCAGTGATTTTCAAAGTGTGGTTCCTATACCAGCAACATCAGGATAACTGGGAAATTGTTACATATGCAGATTTTCGGTCCCACCCCAGACCTACTGAGTCAGAAACTCTGTGGTCATGCCCAGCACT
The DNA here is from genome assembly GCF_021234435.1 of Artibeus jamaicensis. Taxonomy (NCBI): domain Eukaryota; kingdom Metazoa; phylum Chordata; class Mammalia; order Chiroptera; family Phyllostomidae; genus Artibeus; species Artibeus jamaicensis. The sequence goes on from NW_026521846.1 coordinate 3,151,215, forward strand.
CTGTAATATGGAGGAAGGATCAATGGAATTGAAAGGTCATGAGTTGGTAGAAGGAGCACAATGGAGTTGAAAGAGCAGTGAACATACAGACCTGACATCCAGGTTTCCTCCCAGCTCTGATGGTAATATGTGGTGTAACCTTGAGTAAGTTGTATTTGGTTGGCTCATATGAAAAATTGATTTATTGACCCCTGCTTTTCTATTCTATCATGTTGTTATGAGAAATGAGAAAAGTTTATCCAAATATAATTTATGTTTAAATTAAGCATTTAAAACTACTTAAAATCAAAATGACAAAAATAAAGCGAATTTTCTAAAAGAAAGAATATACTAACAGACAATAAATATTTATTAAGCAGATGAGTGGCTGAAGTGAATTAATAAAGGTATTAGAAGCTGGATTTGACTTTAAAACATAGAAGTTCCCTTCTCTGTTGCAGGTGGGAGACAGTTGGTGACAGTTATGTTTGGGTAAAGTAGCAAGCAAAGAAGGTGATGTGGTAAGTGGTGTGCCTTGAATAAATGGGTGAGTGGTACTGCCATTCTATTTGTGTAGAGAAAGATGAACTGTCTTGGCAGGAAGGGGAAGTGCTGCTTTCAATCTTGGAAATGTTGTCTTGAGAGTCCCTGGGTCATCTAGGAGCAGGTATCAAAGAAATGGTAGATTGTCCAGATCTGGAGCTCAGAGAAGGGTCCTGGCTGGAGATATACATCTGAGCACTATCTGATTGTTGGTGGTAAGTGACACTGTGGTGTTGGATGACTTCAATCATATCAAGATGAGAAAATACAAGGAACTGTGCCTTGAGCAGTGCCTGCATTGATTGTGGTCAGAGGAGACTGAGACTATACAAAAAGAAAAGAACAGAGAGGAAGGCAGAAGACCAAAGTCATGTGACAATCCTTGAGAGCAACCCTGGTGTTGATGTTACCTTCCCCCAAATCACCCTGACTGGTCAAGGTAACATGGTGCTCAGCTGGCTAGCCTGAAAAGGACCGGCATGGCTCCTCATGCCCTAGACATGAGACAGAACATTTTCTCAGATGTCAGGGAGCTGTTCTGTGGTTCTGCAGAATATGGCTCTAGAAGGAGAGTGAATTCCAAGGATCTGAAGGTTTCAGACATGGTTCAACATTACAAGGAATTGCCTTGTCTGTAAGAAGCAAGACAACCAGTCTTAATATTTAAAATGATGTGTAAGGTAAAGCTCATGGTCACAATAAATACATGGTGATAATAATGGACACCTGTGCTCAGTGTGTATAGAAATGTCAGGCCCTGGCATAGTACTTTTATTTGATCTCTGTCAATTACCCTTTGAGATAAAAAACTGTCTTCATGTTAAACAAAAATATTGGGCCAGAGGACTGGGATATTGTTTAGGTATCACAAACACAATGCAGCACAGACACAATTCAGGCAAGTTTCTCGGATTCCTAAACTTGTGCTCTTAAGTAACATGGAATGCTGGAGAGTTTAGGGCCCTGTCAAAGGCATAGGACCACACCCAGGAGTACCATCTGCCAGGATGAAATAGTGAGAGCTTCCTCTAAGCAAAAGGTGGCTCCATAAAATGCATGAAGGGTGGATCCAGAGAAGCTTGTGTGTATGCAGGCATCCATGTGTTATGTGAATATCTTTGTGTATATCTATATGTCTATTTGTGTGTTGATGTGTGTGTGTGCCTTGGGGTGTCAGGTAGGAAGAAAAAATTAAGATTATTCACAAAAAGTCATGATAAGGCTAGATGATAAGAAAAATAAACAGACGGCAGCCAGTTGAGAAGTATGGGGTCAGATGCAGAAGCCTAGGAACTCAAGATTGAAGCCAAGGGCAAAGAACTTCTAGGCCTCTCCTCCATGAGATAAGGTGGGTGACTCCTCAGAATAGCATGAACAATGTTGAATATCAAGGCTGTGACCATGTTAAGAATATTAAAAAGTCCTTTCTATTTTTAAAAAAGTGACAATTTCACATAGGAATTTCAAGGAAAGTATAGGTCTGTTGCTGAAAAATAAGAGGGCCATTTTGATGGACAGCAGAGAGAAAGCAGAATTCCTCAACTCCTGTAATGCTTCTTTTTTGTGTGTGATTACTTTACTATATTTTACTCTTTTTTAAAAATTTTATTTAGTTATTTTTCAAGTACAGTTTTTTGACTATTTTTCCCATCCCAGCCTCCCCTGCCCCTTGCTCCCCACCTCCCTCCCATTTCCACCCCTCTTAGTTCTCATACCTGTGTCCTTCCTATTTGTTCCTCCAAATCCCTCCCCCTTTTCCCCCTTAACTTCCCTTCCTTCTCCCCTCTAGTCACTATCCCCTTGTTCTCTATTTCAGTGTCTTTGTTTTTTGCTTTTTTTTCCTGCTTGTTGGTTTGTTTTGTTGTTTAGCTTCCTGTTAAAGGTGAGATCATATGGTATTTGTCTTTCAACAGCAGGACTATTTCACTCAGCATAATGCTTTCCAGTTCCATCCATGTTGTTGCAAATGGCAGTAGCTCCTTTCTCTCTACTGCATAGAATTCCATTGTGTATATGTACCACAATTTTTGGATCCATTCATTTACTGATGGGCACCTAGGTTGCTTCCAACTCTTGGCTATTGTAAATTGTGCTGCTATGAACATTGTGGTGCAAGGGTTCTTTGATACTGATGTTTTAGGATTCTTAGGATATAATCCCAGCAGGGAAATTGCTAGGTCAAAAGGCAGGTCGATTTTTTTTAATATAAATTTTATTTAGTTACTTTTCAAGTACATTTTTTCTTATCTATTTCTCCCATCCCACCCCCCCCCCCGCCTGGTCCCCCCCCTCCCTTCCATTACCCCCCCACCCAGTCCTCATCTCTGTGTCTTTCATGCTTGTTCCTCAAAATCCCTCCCCCTTTTTCCCCTTAAGTTCCTTTCCCTCTCCCCTTTGGTTGCTGCCCACTTGTTCTCTATTTCAGCGTCTTTGTTTTTATTCTGTTTGCTTGTTTGTTTTATTCTTTAGCTTCCTGTCAAAGGTGAGATCATATGGTATTTGTCCTTCAATTCCTGGCCTATTTCACTCAGCATAATGCTTTCCAGTTCCATCCATGTTGTTGCAAAAGGTAGTAGCTCCTTCTTTCTCTCTGCTGCATAGAATTCCATTGTGTATATGTACCACAATTTTTTGATCCATTCGTTTACTGATGGGCACCTAGGTTGCTTCCAACTCTTGGCTATTGTAAATTGTGCTGCTATGAACATTGTGGTGCACAGGTTATTTGAAATTGATGTTTTAGGATTCTTGGGATATAATCCTAGCAGTGGAATTGCTGGGTCAAAAGGCAGGTTGATTTTTATTTTTCTCAGAAAATTCCATACTGTTTTCCATAATGGTTGTACCAGTCTGCAATCCCACCAACAGTGAACTAAGGACCCCTTTTCCCCACAACCTCTCCAACATTTGTTGTTTGTTGCTTTGGTTATGGTAGCCATCCTTACTGGTGTAAAGTGGTATCTCATTGTGGTTTTAATTTGCATCTCTCTGATAGCTAAGGATATTGAGCATCTCTTCATGTGTCTCTGAATGTTCTATATGTCCTCCTTGGAGAAGTGTTTGTTCAAGTCCTTTTCCCATTTTTTAATTGGGTTGGGTGTCTTCTTAGTGTGGAGTCGTGTAAGTTGTTTGTATATTTTGGGGATTAAACCTTTGTCTGAGGTATCATTGGCAAATATGTTTTCCCATACATTTGGTTGTCTTGCTAATTTAGTAGTTTTCTTTAGCCATGCAGAAGCTTTTTATTTTGATGAGATCCCATTTGTTTATTCTTTCCTTTACATTCCTTACTCTAGGGGACATATCAGTAAAAAAGTTGCTGCGTGAAATATCTGAGATTTTCTTGCCAATGTTCTCCTCTAGGACTTTAATGGTGTCATGGCTTACATTTAAGTCTTTTATCCACCTTGAATTTATTTTGGTGTATGGTGTAAGTCTGTGCTCAAGTTTCATTTTTTTGCATGTAGCTGTCCAGTTCTCCCAACACCATTTGTTGAAGAGGCTATCTTTACTCCATTTTATGTTACTGCCCCCTTTGTTGAATATTAATTGACTGTAGAGAGTTGGGTTGATTTCTGGGCTCTCTGTTCTGTTCCATTGGTCAATGTGCCTGTTTTTATGCCAGTACCAGGCTGTTTTGATTACAGTAGCCTTGTAATACGGTTTGATATCAGGTATTGTGATCCCCCCCTGCTTTGTTCTTCTTTCTCAAAAGAGCAGCTGCTATTAGGGCTCGTTTATGGTTCCATATAAATTTTTGAAGTGTTTGTTCTATGTCTGTGAAATATGCCACTGGTACTTTAATAGGTACTGCATTGAATCTGTATATTGCTTTGGGTAGTATGGACATTTTGATGATGTTAATTCTTCCAATCCATGAACAAGGTATATGTTTCCATTTGTTTGTGTCTTCCTTGATTTCGTTCTTCAGGGCTGTGTAGTTTTCTGCATACAGGTTTTTTACCTCCTTAGTTAGGTTTATTCCCAGATATTTTATTTTTCTTATTGCTATATCAAATGGGATTTTTCTCTTTATTTCTGCTTCTGCTGATTCACTGTTGGTATACAAAAATGCCTTTGATTTCTGGATATTGACTTTGTAAATAGCTGTTTTGCCAAATTTATTAATTAGTTCGAGCAGTTTTGGGGTAGAGTCTATAGGATTTTCCATGTACACTATCATGTCATCTGTAAACAGTGACAGTTTTGTTCCTCCTTTCCTATTTGGATGCCTTTATTTCCTTTTATTTCCTGATCACTGTGGCTAAAATTTCCAATACTATATTGAATAGAAGTGATGAAAGTGGACATCCTTGTCTCTCCCTGATGTTAGTGGAAAAGCTTTTAGTTTTTGCCCATTGAGTATGATGTTGGCTGTAGGTCTCTCATATGTAGCCTTTATTATATTGAGGAATGCTCCATCTATTCCCACTTTGCTAAGTGTTTTTATCATAAATGGGTGTTGTACCTTATAGAAAGGTTTTTCCATGTCTACTGATATGATCATGTGGTTTTGTCTTTGCTTTTGTTTATGTGATGTATTACATTTACTGATTTGCAAATATTGAACCATCCTTGCATCCCTGGGATGAATCCTACTTGGTCATGGTGTATGATCTTTTTGATATATTGTTGGATGTGATTTGTCAATATTTTGTTGAGGATTTTAGTGTCTATCTTCATCAGTGATATTGGCCTTAAGTTTTCTTTCTTTGTTGTGTCTCTATCTGGATTTGGATTCTTGGTGTTTGCTTCTCACAGCACTGTGGTATATACATGTACTTCAGCTCATCACTTTTTTCTATTATTTTATTCAGAAGTAATAAATTCTTTATGTTTATTTCACTTATTGACATATCACTGACATAGTTCTTTTTGAATATATATACATCCAATTCGTCATTTTAGTGAGCTACTTAATATTTTATACTATAAATACATAATGCATTACTCACATGTATTTTTAACAAGCTTCTAGTTTTCTAGAAATGGAGTAATATGTTAAAAGAAATGCAGATTTTAAAGCTCAATTTGGATGTTTCAGGTTATTGTCCAGGAGAATATATCAACTTATATCCCTGCTATCAGGATTTAAGACTCTCAATATGCCTTCACCTAATTTTTTGTTAATTTTATTATTGAAAATGTTGTCTCTTTGGTCTTAGAGGAAACTTTTAGTCAAAAGTCCAAAATGAAGCAATGGAGACTCATTTGAAAAGGAAAAATGTTACTAATTCAAATGATGAGCATTTCCAACCCTCATATATGAGACAATTCATTTCCACATATTAAAAACAAAAAGTAGAGATCTGAAATGTCATAGCTTCAGAGTAGTATATAAGAAACAGATTTTGTGGGTATCATACAGTTCCAGTGGAAAGTCATGCTTTACTTCTCATCTGTATTTGTAGCATCTTTTGCCAGGTGGAAATGAGCTACAAATATTCAATTAAAATGCATTTTGGTGGTATTTTATGTTAGGCATGCTCCAAGTATTTACTTCTGACTATATTCTTATTTTTAAAACATTTTAATATTTATGTCTATATACATGTTAGTTTTGCAACTATGACTAGACATAATGTTTGCATTTTTCACTTTTACAAGATGCATTGAGATAGTCAAACTTAGTGCATGATGAAGGAATATAGAGTGCAAGTGGTATGTATGTATATATTTGTGATGGAGAAAGATAAGGCTAAGAAAAAGATCTGGGATGCTCAGCAAACCCTTTTGGAACCATATCCCATGATGAGAACCTGGATTTATGGTGTGGTCATTGCACCTTCAGGACACTGATTGAGGTTGACAAAGTCCCTGTATTATTCCAAAGTTAGACAAGTGGTATTCTTCTGAAATTAGAGTTTGGTAAATTCAGTGGCCTTAAACCAGAGGTCCTGATTATACCATCTGCTGATTTTCAGCTCAAGTTATTTCCCTTCCCAGCTGTTGCCTAACCCTCTAGTGGGTATGCTTCCTTTTTCTTGTGCCTCATCCAGGAGTCACTAATGGAATCTGTCAGTGATGAGACAGAAAAGATGGGACTGACTCCATTCTTCCCAGGCACTGCTTTATTCTGGCACACTCCCTGCATCCTACTGTACTGCAACCCTGTAAGTTGTGCCTAAGGGGGAACATAGTCATTCTGGTCATAATTCTGCATTTCACCAATGAGGAGCTGAGAGCTCAGAGGACACTAACTGTAGTCAGACAGGCTCTCTTTCCTGACATTGAGCTCACTTGCCTATCTTTAGGTTCTGGTTTTACATGTCTCCTTCACTTCCCCCATGTTCACTGCTGTGACAGATGAATGAGATCTCAGTACTCTGAAAGAATTACACAAAGATTCAGAAATACCAGCCTCAGGCAAGTGTGCAGACTCTGAACATAATCTGTGTTTTGAAGACAGTTTTGGTGGAAGATGTCAACCAGAGCATCACCCTTCTTGTGGTCCAGGTTGGTTAAATCATATCTGTCCCACCTCTTTTCATTCTTCCCACAGGCAAAATAGTATCTGGCTTTCATCTCAGTAGTCAGCTGGATACCTCAAATTAAAAATGGCTCTACCAAGCAGTAAGGATTGGTGTGTTCTCATCAGGCCTTGACTCCCACCTAGAAGGCTTATCTCTGGCAAAGTGACTCCTCAAGTCATCCCCAAATTCTTCTTTCATTGGGAAAGTATCTTGTAGATAAGAGTTTAGCAGAAATAAAGTGAGCACATTTAGTTCTGTTTGCAATGGGAGGTCAATGTACCCTTATTTCAGAGTACCTCGGAGTAAGTTGTTACTTCAGATGTCTCAGAGCCCTGGATTCTGGAATGAAATTGTCCTAAAAATCTACCAATCTCAACATCCTCCACCTTACTCACCTTTTTCTCTGCCTCAGGATGGCTCAAGGATTCCTTGTCCATGCTGGCCTACTTAGTGTATGCCATAAGCAGGATCTTATGTATTCTCCTTCAATTATCTAAAGTACCCACCATTCTCCTCAGGATACTCCATCTTTTTTTCCTTCTTGCTGTGGCCCTCACCTTGTCCACTCCCCACCAAGAGTGGTGCATTAGTAGGAGAAACTGAGCAGATCTGTCTACAGACAGATAGATCTAGATAATGTATTGTTATGGGAATATATTGCATGAACCCTAACCATTCACAAAATATCTTTAGTTCAGGTGTTAATAAAACCAGGGCACCATATTTATTTAAGATACAATTACATCACTGCATTCTTACCACAAACTCCTTATGATACCACATCGGATAATGTGGTAGGCAGAATGATACCTCCCCCCCGCCAAAGATGTCCTGTCCTAATCCTTGGAACCTGTTAATATATTATCTTCATGGCAAAGGGACTTCATGGTGTGATTAAGGATGGTGAAATGGGTATTATTTGGGTTTTATAGATGGACCCAAGGTCATCTCATGGATCTTAAAATGGGTAAAGTTCCTGCTGTGGTCAGAGAGAGGTGATGATGGGAGCAGGGTGAAACATTACAAACTTTGAACTCTAAAAGCAGAAAAATAGACCTGAACAAGAAGATAGATCTTTCCCTAGAGCCTCTAGAAAGAACACAGCCCTGTTGACCTCTTAATTTGAAACCAATGGGAGCCATGCCAGACTTCCAATCTACAGAAATTTAAGATCACACATTTGTATCATTTTAAGCCACCCAGCCTGTGGTGTTTTGTACAGCAGCCACAGAAATAGAATACAAGTAAGCTAGAACCAACTGTCATCTTCCTGATCAGACTGGTCTACCACATGTGAAAGTTGTACCCCTGTTTGCTGCAGAGTTGTGGGTCTTCTAACTTATTTCCTTTTTGGATTCCAAAACTCATGGCATACAGCCATCTTTCAATTTGCCTTCAAACCCTGACAGATCAGTGGATTTTCTTAAATGGCCCACGTCCAATAAGGAGAGGTCCTTTTTTTTCTTTTCTCAGTCATTTTTGTTGCCTCCTTGTTTGTTTCTATATGTTATGTAGAGCATGTGTGTCTCTTGATCTTGGTTGAGTGGCCTCATGTGGTAGATGTCCTGTGCAGCCCTGTGGCACAGTCTCTCATGTCACCTGAATCAGTTACCGTAAGTGTGTCCCTTGTTTGGCTTGTGTGTGCCCTCCTGTCGTAGTTGAGCTTTTATTGCTGTTGGCACATAAATGGTAAGGAATGACCCTCAAGCTGATATTTTGTGAAGACTGGCCATAGTTATTGTGGAGCAGCAATAGTGCAGGGGCTGTCCCAACAGAGCATGATTAGCTTTAATGGGACACTGGTATGTGTCAACTCAACTTTTTGGGTTGTTGTTCATGGAGATGGTTAGGTGGTGGTCTTGTGTGTTCCTAAGGTGGCCACTGGGTATGTTGGTTCTGGGGCTTTTTGGGAGTGGCTCTGGTGCAAGCCAAGTTTAGCCACTGGCTATGTACTACCCAGGACCACTTGATATGAGTTACAAAGTGTCCTGCAGGTGGTTGTTACTTGTGCTGAGCTTAGAAGTGCCTGGCAGATGCTCAGCTTCACACCAAGGCTGTTGATGCTAGTGCTGGATTTGTGGCTGCTTAGCAAAAGGCAAAAGGCATGTGAGACAAAAATTAATTATTTGGGGTCTGTGGACCTTTGAAAGATTTTAGGAAAGTCTGAAGAATGAACAAAAAGAGGTTGTTTGTATGGAAGAGCCACTGTAAGCAGCTTTGATGGGCCAGCATGTTGGGTAGGCTGGGATCTTGTGTAATCACCAGGACAGAACAAAGAGTGCTAGCTAGGTTGGTGGAAGTTCATCTGTAGTGCCCATACAAGCTGGGTGTGGGGCAGGCTCAACAAAGCAACAATAACTTCTGCCAGGACTTCTGTCTGGCAGATACCTGCCTCTCCAAACTTCTCCACGAAGCAGAACTATTTAATTACACCGTGTATGTCCCTGCAGCTTTTTTTTTTTTTTACTGAATTCAAAAAATTATATTTTATTTTTTATTTTTAGACAGAGGGGAATGGAAGGAGAAAGGGAGAGAAACATCAATGTGTGGTTGCCCCTCACACCCCCTTCTAGGGACCTGACCTGCAACCCAGGCATGTGCTCCAACTGAAAATAGAACCAGTGACACTTTGGTTAGCAGGCTGGCACTCAATCCAGTGAGTCATACCAGCTGAGGTTAATGTCCCTGGAACTTTTTGAGGCGCTTCCCCAGTGTTGAAGCTCAAAGTGTGTAAGTCTGTGTGTGAGCAAGTGAGCCCATCAGCATGTAAGTTTGTGTGTGGGTCCTTTAAGAAAAATGCCCAGGCCTGACCAGTGTGGCTCAGTTGAGCGGGTTGTTCTGCAAACTGACATGTCACTTGTAAAATTTCTGGTCAGGGCACATACCTGGATTGCAGGTTCAGTCTCCTGTTGGGTATGTATGAGAGGCAACCAATTGATGTTTCTTTCTCACATTGATGTTCTTTTCCCTCTCTTTCTTCCTCCCTTCCCTTCTCTCTAAAAAGAAATACATAAAATATTTTTTTAAAAAAGAAAGCTGCCTGGAGCCTGGTTTTAACAGTGAGAAATGATGGAGATTTCTGCTTATGGCACTGGAACTCTGGGCTCAGGAGTTTGGTGTGGTGGTGGTACTCTGCAGCTGAGATAACCCTTTCATTTTTCTTTGAACGCCACTTGTGGATTTGGGACTAGCTCATTCCACAGCTCCACCACCTCCTACCAATCTCAATGTGACTTCTCTGTTTATCTTTACTTATAGGATTTCTATTCAGCTAGACTTTAAGTGGTTATGAATTATGTTGTTTTGCAGTTTAATTATAATTTCAATGTAGTTGTGGGAGGAGGGGAGCACAGTGTTTATCTACTCTGCCATCTTGACCAGAAGCCACAATGTAGTAATTTAAATTTATCAATTTGGCTTTCAGAAACCTCCATGTGTCATGGGAAATGAAGGTAAACTAGTATAAACTTAATATTTATTGGCATTGTTAGTCCTGATTGAAAATAATGTGCCAGAGGTGACTTCTGAACCAGAGTAGAACAATATTTTCAGTGACTGGTAAATACTTTCTTTTCCATTCTCAGAGAAGAGGATCAGAGTTGGTTCAATTCTCATGAGATAGAAAAGAGTATATACTTCTGGTATTACTGTTAGGTAGGATAGGTAGTAAACTGAGGCAGGGAGGATGAGGGAGATATATTAGTTGAGTGCCCACTTGGAGCCTTGGCTCCAGTGTATAGGGCAAACTTACTAGTAAACTTACTAACAACTTTATTTCCTCTATACATGGAGACATGGAGTGCCTGCTTGCAGCTTTGTGCTTCTATGTGTTTCACAAATAAACTTATCATCTCATTTTCACTCTATGTGTTGCCTTTCACTTGAATCCTTCTCTTGTGAGTAAGGCAAGAACCTAGTAACAAGCTTACAAAGGGGGGCCTGACTTGGGTCTCTCCCTGGTAACATTTATCCAGGGTTATGTTGATTGTCTCCTACTCTAGAATAGTATAGCTCAAAGGAGCATGGACAGTCTGGATAGAAATATCACGTTATATGAATGACATATTCATAAAATGTATAAACAAGAATTGGCAATTGCATCATGGTGAAATATAAGGATTCTGGAGTTTGAGAGATAAGTCCTATGACAATTCAGTTAATATCAGCAAAATGTGGGGTCCCATGGCCAGAACATGTCTTCCAAATTAAAAGATAAATTAATGCACTATATGCCTCTATAGCTAAGAAAGAACCATACATAACACTTGTTAGATGTCTTTGGGTTCCACAGATGATAATGCACTTGAAATACTGCTTCAAACCACTTATTGGTGGCACAGAAGGCTACCAGCTTTGAGGCAACCTGGAATAATAAAAGATAGTAGCAAGTCCAGGAGTTCTGGACAAGATGGAGGCAAAGGTAGAAATGCTTCATTTCCTTGCACAACCAAAAGAAGGGTAACAACCAATCTAAAAACAAAGAACAACCAGAAGTGCCAGAAAAATCAAACTGCACAGAACTCCAGCAACCAGGGAGTTAAAGAAACACTCATCCAGACTGGTAGGAGGGGCAGAAATAGGCAGCCAAGTGAAGAGGATGCGCAGCAAGGTGGTGGACTGCTCGGGCAAGGCAGGGCTGGCTGAATGAGAGACAAAAGACTCAAAACTAGCTGTAAACTACTGTAGGTGTTGCCATGGTGGGAGAAACTCTCACTGTCACATGAGAGAGTTTGTTGGAAAGTGGGACTAGAGTGGAGTGAGTGAGCCAAATTTTTCCCTCTCTGGCCCCTTCCCTGCAGATAGTGCCACAACACAGCAAAGAGGGTTACTCCATCCTGGTGAATACCTAAGGCTCTAACCTTTTTCAACATAACAGCTGCATCCAGACAAAGGAGTATGGCCCAAATGAAAGAACAGATCAAAGCTTCAGAAAAAAAAGATAGCCAACCTATTTGATGCAGAGTTCAAAACACTGGTAATCAGGATACTCACAGAACTGATTGAGCTCAGTCACAAAATGAAGGAACAAATGAAGGCTACCCAAAGTAAAATAAGATGGTTCCCTGTATATAAGCAAAATATACAGGGAACCAACACTGAAGGGAAGGAAACCAAGACCCAAATCAATAATTTGGAGCAAAAGGAAAAAATAGACAATCAACCTGAACAGAATAAAGAAACAAAATTTTTTTGAAATGAGGAGAGAAAACTCTGGGACAACTTGAAACATTCCAACATCTGATTCATAGAGGTGCCAGAAAGAGAAGAACAAAAGAAGTTGAAAACTTATTTGAACAAATAATGAAGGAAAACTTCCCCAATCTGGTGAAGAACATAGACTTCCAGGAAGTCCAGGAAGCCCAGAGTGTACCAAACAAATTGGACCCAAAGGAACACGTGAAGGCACATCATCATTAAGTTATGCAACATTAATGATGAGAGAATCTTAAAAGCAGCAAGAAGAAAGGAGACAGTTACCTATAAAGAAATGCCTGTAAGACTCAGCTGATTTCTCAAAAGAAAACTTACAGGCAAGAAGGGCTGAAAAGAAGTACTGGAAGTCATGAAAGGCGAGCACCTAGAATACTCTATCCAGCAAAGCTATCATTTAGAATGGAAGGGCAGGCAAAGTGCTTCCCAGATAAAGTCAAGTTAAAGAGTTTATCATCACCAAGACCTTATTAAGTGAAATATTAAAGGGACTTATCTAAGAAATAGAAGAAGATCAAAAACTATGAACAGTAAAATGACAAGAAACTTAAAACTGTCAACAATTGAATCTAAAAACAAAAACAAAAACTAAGCAAAACACCTAGAACAGGAACGGAATCAGAAAAATGGACATCACATGGTAAGTTTTCAGTGTAAAGGTAGAGGGGTAGAATGAGGGGGAAAGGTACAGGGAATAAAAAGCATAATTGACAGGCATAAAATAGGTGGGGAGAAGTTAAGAATATTATAGGAAACAGAAAAGTCAAAGAACACACATGCACAACCCACGGACATGGACTTCTTCATTTCAGACCTTGTATTCTTCATTTCTGACTGTTTCTTTTTTATGATTTCTTTGCCACTTTTATGCTTGTTACTTATTTGTTGAAGTTCTCACTAAGTTCCTTGAGCATGTTTATAATAATTTATTTTGAACTCTGTATCTGGTAAGTTGCTTGCCTCCATTTCATTTAGTTCTTTTTCTGGGAATTTCTCTTAGTATTTCATTTGGGGTATGTTTCTTTGTATTTCCATATTTGATGCCTCTCTGTATTGGTTTCTTTGTGTTAGGATATATTCTTATGTCTTCCAGCCTTTATAGGGTCTCCTTATGGGCTCAGTGCGGCATTCACCCTGATCACTTGAGTTAGGTGCTCAATCAATACCCTTGTATGGGTTATATGAGCCTTTCTGTTGTTGTTTAGTCTTGATTGTTGATGGCTTGTTCATGGGTGATGTTTGCCTTCAGGCTGGCTGGCTTTGAGAATGACCCCAAGCACAGTATACTAGTCAATGCAGAGTGGTTGACCCTACAGAGTGGAATTTTTCCAGCATGTGTGTTGCCCTCTGAGTACGCTGCTTGTGGAACTAATGAGGTCATGTTCTTATGTGGTCTGAAGCCGGCCACTGTATATGTTGTTTGGGGGGCTTCTGGGGAAAAACTACTGTACAAATTAATGTACCAGTGTCAGGCACTACAGGTGACTGGCCCTGAATTACCTTTTTTGAAACTACAGGATGATCTACAGTTTCTGGCTTTCTCTGTTGTGCCTGGGTACCTGTGTGAGGGGCCAAGTTTCATTCAAATGCTAGCTTCCACCAGCACCATGCACTTGAGAAAGTCATCAAAAGGCCCAAGAACACCTTGAGATCCACCTCCACCTGCCAACTACCTGTTGGGCTAAGTCACTGAAAAAGTCTCTGGTTGTGTGTGATTTACATGAGGTAGGTTCTCAGTGAGTCATCATGTAGCAAAAAGTGATGTTCACCAGGTTGATAGAAATTCAAAGTTGTTGCCAGTGCTCTTCCAGAGTCCACTCAGCAAAAGTTCCAGGGTACACCAAGGCCAGCAACCAACTGCCTGGGGCCTGCAGACCTTTGCAATGGGGCAGGGTCTCAGGAAGTCATCAGGGTGAGGCCAATAGATTTTATCAAGCTAAAACGGATTAATATTTGGTCATGTGGAGGGAGGACTCTGCACAGGAATGGTAGCACACCCTGATGTGTAGGGAGGGAGTGGACCTCCCAAGAAAGTTTGTATAGAGAGGCCCAGGCTGGCCAGAGCTAGAAACCAGCAGACTCTTCCACCATGGCCCCAGTAGAATCCCTCAGCAGGGTGAAAGTTTGGCCTGGCTTGGCTATAAGGAGTTGAGAGGTTGGTACCTGTTCATTCTCCTAGGTTGATGTGACATGGAAGGTTGTACTTAACCCAGAAAATGTTGTGTTTCTTGGCACTGTGAGAGATGTCCATCAGTATAGAAACAATGGTGGTTGCCCTTTGGGCCTTCTTGAAACCACACAACTCAATCTCTCCCTATATGATTCTAGTACCATCTGAGCCACTGTCCCTCTGTCAGAGCCCAGGGTTAATGTCTGAGAATAAGATTTTTAATGTTGGCCTTTGAAGAGTGTGTAGGTTTCTAGCAGACTCTTGCCTCTCCATGGTGAATGAAATCCCCCAAAATTTGCACAGCAAGGTGTTTATGAAGACTTCTCTTCCTGGAACTGATGCTTTGATCTGGGGAACCCAGCATGGGGTTGAAATCCCTGCTCCTCAGTGAGAACCTTTACAGATGAGATATTTCTCTTGATTCTCAACCACTGCATGTAGGTTCAGGGCCTCTTCTAATTATGTCTGTGCTCTTCCAACCAGTGTTGATGTGGCTTCTGTAAATCCTTGGTTATAAGACTTCTATTCAACTAGTTTTCAGCTGGTTATTTGAGTTGATTATCCTATAATTCACTTGCTACTTTGGCTTGGTCCTGTGAGTGAGTGTTACTTCTACCTGCTTCACCACCATCTTTGATCTCAGGAGTGCCTAGGAGCAAGCTGTTACAGAATTCATCTCAGGTAAAATGTGTGGGACCTCAATCTGAGCAGAGCTGTTCTGACTCCTATGGGAGTGAGTAAGCACACTTCATTTACTCTTCCTAATGTCTAATTTCAAAGCTTATCCTTTCCATTCTTGTGCATCTACCATCAAACTGATTATAGTTCCTTGATTTAGGTGGTTTGTGAAGACCAACTTCTTTCTTGATGTTGCTCTTTGGACTGAGTTTCCAGACATCACCACAGACCTCACCCACTGGGGCCCTCGGTGGGGCTGTTTCCTGGCTGGTCTCTGGAGCAAAAGTAGAGGGCTCTCAGTGGTTTTTCACTGGCTCTTGGAAGTCTAAGCCCACTGGTGCCTCTATCCAACACACAGAAAGAGGACCTGTATTCTAGCTCTGAGCTAGAGATTACTCAGAGCCAGAATAAGTTTTAAAAGGTTAAAAATGTACTATAAATTCCTTTAAAAAGTTAAAAATAAGTCATAAGTGAATATTAATAACAAGTAACAGATGTAAGACCAGTACCCTAAATATATAAAGACTTCCTTTATTCAATAAATGATAAACACAGAGGGACTTCCAGCCAAGTTACAAGCATAGGTAGACACATTATGCCTCCTTGCACAACCAGAAGAAGGACAACAACAAATTTAAAAACAAAAAAACAACCAGAACTGACAGAAAATTGAACTGTAAGAAAGTCCAACAATGAGGAGTTGAAGGAGAAAAAATAATCCAGACTGGTAGGAGGAGCAGAGATAGGCAGCCAGGACAGAGAAGACTCATGGCAAGGTGGCAGCTGGAGGAGTGGGTGAGGTGGCAGCTGGCAGAGCCGGCAATACCACATTTCATGCAGATAAACTGGGAAGAACAACTGGGGAGTGAGACCAGGCAACCCAGGGTTCCAGCATGGGAAAATAAAGCCTCAAAACCTCTGACTGAGAAAGTCTGTGAGGGTGGTGGTGGTGGGCAAAATGCCCAGCTTCAGAAGAGAGTTCATTGGAGAGATCCACAGCATCCTAGAGTGTACTCAAACCACCTACTTGGGAATCAGGGCCAGAAAGGCTGAATTTGCTTGTGGGTAGCAGCAGAAGTGACTGAAAGCTGGCTGATAGCTGAGCAAGTGGCATTTTTCCTTCTGGAGGGAATCACTGACAGTGTCACAACACAGTGATGTGGGTTTTCCCGCCCTGGTGAATACCTAAAACTCTGCCCCTTATTATGAAACAGGCATGCTGAGACAAAAAAAATATGGCCCAAATGAAAGAACAGATCAAAGCTCCAGAAAAAATACAACTAAGCAACGAAGAGATAGTCAACCTATCAGATACACTGTTCAAAACACTGGTAATCAGGATGCCCAAAGAATTGGTTGAGTATGGTCGCAAAATAGAGGTAAAAATGAAGGCTATGAAAGGTGAAATAAAGGAATATGTAAAGGGAACAAACAGTGATGGGAAGGAAACTGGTAGTCAAATACATGGTTTGGAAAAGAGGGAAAAAAGAAACATTTAACCAGAACAGAATGAAGAAACAAGAATTCAAAATAAAAAATGAGGAAAGGCTGAGGAACCTCCAGGACAAATGGAAATGTTCCAACATCCGAATCATAGGGGTGCTGAAAGGAGAAGAAGAAGAGCAAGGAATTGAAAACTTTTTTGAAAAAATAATGGAGAACTTTCCCAATCTGGCAAAGGAAATAGACTTTCAGGAAGTCCAGGAAACTCAGAGAGTCTCAAAGACTTTGGACCCAAGGAAGATTATAGCAAGGCACATCACAATTACATTACCCTAGATTAAAGATAAGGAGAGAATCTTAAAAGCAGCAAGAGGAAAGGAGACAGTTACCTACAAAGGAGTTCCCATATGACTATCAGCTAATTTCTCAAAAGAAACCTTAGAGGCAAGACTAAGCTGGAAAGAAGTATTCAAAATCATGAAAGGCAGGGACCTACATCCAAGATTACTATATCCAGCAAAGCTATTATTTAGAATGAAAGGGCAGATAAAATGCTTCCCAGATAAGGTCAAATCAAAGGTGTTCATCATCACCAAGCCCTTATTATATGAAATGTTAAAGGGACTTATCTAAGAAAAAGAAAATAAAAACTGTGAACAGTAAAATGGCAACAAACTCATAACTATTAACAACTGAACCTAAAACAAAAACAAAAACAAAGCAAACAACTAGAACAGGAACAGAATCACAGAAATGGAGATCACAAGGAGGATTATCAGTGAGGAAGTGGGAGGGGGAAAGAGGGTGAAAAGGTCCAGGGAATAAGTAGCATAAATGGGAGATAGAAAATAGACAGGGTAAGCTTAAGAATAGTATAGGAGATATAGAAACCAAAGAGCTCATATGTATGACCCATAGACATGAACCAAAGTGGAGGAATGTGGGTGGGAGGGGGTGTGCAGGGTGGAGGGGAGTAAAGGGTGAGAAACGGAACAACTGAAATAGCATAATCAAGAAAATATGTTAAAAATAGAATATTAAATAAATAAATGATATACACAATGAAAAAAGTACAAATTGCCAGTAATTTTTATTGACTTGTAGTCATTTCTCATCTGAAAAGTTCATTTGAAAAGCAATAATATCATTTCAAACCAGAAGCATGGAGAACTTTTCAAAGTTTGACAAAATTGGTGATAGAAGAATAATTTTATTGGGGCTGTACATTTATACAACTGCTTTCAAGGGAAACTACAGTAATTTTAATAACTAATAATGGACATACACTTTCACTTAGAAATTTCACTTCTTGCTAACTCTCCTAGAAGAATAATCTCCTAGAAAACTCTTCTAGAAAAAATGTTTATGAAGGGGCAAGTATAGAGGGGATGCATAGGGATTTTAATTATAACATGATTTGTAGTAGCAAACAAAATAATTAAAGTGGTAACAGTCTAAACTTCATCAGTCTAGAAGTGGTAGGTGCTTAAAGCACATAGAAGATGCATATGCAGTTGCATTAAAAAGCTGCAAGACACATCATTTAGTGACAAAAAGGTTATAACAATATGTTCAGTGTGATAAATTTATGTAAAACAAAAACAGGCCCACATAATTTAAACCCAGAGCCATATATTTCTACATATTATAGAAAAATTTGTAGGAAATGTCCTACAATTTTTGCTGTTAACATGGTAGCCACTAGCCATGTATGGTTTTCACCATGCGAAACATGGTAATTGTGACTAAGGAGCTAAATTTCAAATTTTATTTAATTTTAAATCATTTAAATTTGAAAAGCTGTAGGTTATGAATAGCTCTTGGAACAACACAGGTAAAGATTTACATGTATGCATGAAAATTATTGATGGAGGATTACATTACAGTGTTAAAATGTAGCTCATGAGCATATCCTGTATTACTTGTTTTATTGGAAAAATAATAATTAAACCGGAAATACAAGATATAATTTCTCAGATGATGTAGAAAATCTGTTGATTAAAAAAATACCAGTTGAACCACATTTTCTTAGTAATGGTATGTCCCTTGAAACACTGGGATGTGGCAATCTGGTCAACCCAACCTAGAGAAAGATATGGTTAAAGAGGGATGGTGTTCATGACCAAGTGGGATTCATCCCAAGGGTGCAAGGATGGTTCAACATTCGCAAATCAGTAAATATAATTCATCACATAAACAAAAGCAAAGACAAAAACCACATGATCATAGCAATAGACGTGGAAAAAGCTTTTAATAAGATACAGAACCCATTGATGATAAAAACCCTCAGCAATGGGAATAGAGGGAGCATTCCTCAATATAATAAAGGCCATTTATGAGAAACCTACAGCCAATATCATACTCAATGGGCAAAAACTAAAAGCTTTTCCACTAAGATCAGGAACAAGACAAGGATGTCCACTTTCACCACTTCTATTCAATATAGTATTAGAAGTTTTGGCCACAGCAATCAGGCAGGAAAAGGAAATAAAAGGCATCCAAATAGGAAAGGAGGAAACAAAACTGTCACTGTTTGCAGATGACATGATAGTGTACATGGAAAATCCTATAGACTCTACCCAAAAACTGCTCAAGCTACTTAATGAATTTGGCAAAACAGCAGGATACAAAGTCAATATCCAGAAATCAAAGCCATTTTTGTATACTAACAATGAATCAGCAGAAGCAGAAATCAAGGAAAAAATCCCATTCCATATAGCAAAAAGAAAAATAAAATATCTGGGAATAAACCTAAACAAGGAGGCAAAAGACCTATATGCAGAAAACTACACAGCACTGAAGAAAGAAATCAGGGAAGACACAAACAAATGGAAACATATACCTTGTTCATGGATTGGGAGAATTAACATCATCAAAATGTCCATACTACCCAAAGCAATATACAGATTCAATGCAATACCTATTAAAGTACCAATGGCATATTTCACAGACATAGAACAAACACTTCACAAGTTTATATGGAACCATAAATGACCCCGAATAGCAGCTGCTCTTTTGAGAAAGAAGAAGAAAGTAGGGGGGATCACAATACCTGATATCAAACTGTATTACAAAGCCACTGTAATCAAAACAGCCTGGTACTGGCATAAAAACAGGCACATAGACCAATGGAACAGAACAGAGAGCTCAGAAATCAACCCAATTCTCTATAGTCCATTAATATTTGACAAAGGGGGCAGTAACATAAAATGGCGTAAAGATAGCCTTTTCAACAAATGGTGTAGGGAGAACTGGACAGCTACGTGCAAAAAAATGAAACTTGAGCACAGACTTACACCATACACGAAAATAAATTCAAGGTGGATAAAAGACTTAAATATAAGCCGTGACACCATTAAAGTCCTAGAGGAGAACAACGGCAAGAAAATCTCAGATATTCCACGCAGCAACATTTTTAGTAATGTGTCCCCTAGAGCAAGGAATATAAAGGAAAGAATAAACAAATGGGATCTCATCAAAATAAAAAGCTTCTTCATGGCTAAAGAAAACAGTATTAAGTTAAAAAGACAACCACCTGTATGGGAAAGCATATTTGCCAATGATACCTCAGACAAAGGTTTAATCTCCAATATATACAAGGAACTTACACGACTCCACTCTAGGAAGGCATCTAACCCAATTAAAAAATGGGAAAAGAAAAAAAATTGGGAAAAGGACTTGAACAGACATTTCTCCAAAGAGGACATAGAGAATATCCAGAGACACATGAAGAGATGGTCAATATCGTTAGCTATCAGAGAGATGCAAATTAAAACCACAATGAGATACCACTTTACACCAGTCAGGATGGCTATCATAAACAAAGCAACAAACAACAAATGTTGGAGAGGTTGTGGGGAAAAGGGGTCCTTAGTTCACTGTTGGTGGGATTGCAGACTGGTACAACCATTATGGAAAACAGTATGGAATTTTCTCCGAAAAATAAAAATCGACCTGCCTTTTGACCCAGCAACTCCACTGCTAGGATTATATCCCAAGAATCCTAAAACATCAATTTCAAAGAACCTATGCACCACAATGTTCATAGCAGCACAATTTACAATAGCCAAGAGTTGGAAGCAACCTATGTGTCCATCAGTAAATGAATGGATCAAAAAATTGTGGTACATATACACAATAAAATTCTATGCAGCAGAGAGAAAGAAGGAGCTACTACCATTTGCAACAACATGGATGGAACTGGAAAGCATTATGCAGAGTGAAATAGTCCTGCTGTTGAAAGACAAATACCATATGATCTCACCTTTAACAGGAAGCTAAACAAGAAAAAAGACACTGAAATGGAGAACAAGGGGACACTGAGACCAGAGGGGAGAGGGGAGGGAATTTAAGGGGAAAAAAGGGAGGGATTTGGAGGAACAAATATGAAGGACACAGGGACCAGAATTAAGGAGAGTGGAAATGGGAGGGAGGAGGGGAGCATGGGTCGGGGGGGCTGGGATGGGAGAAATAGACAAAAAACTGTATTTGAAAAATAACTAAATAAAATTAAAAAAAATAAAGAGGGATGGTGTTACCACCTAAGCTGAGGTCCCATCAGGGTGGTCAGAATAAGAAGAGCAGTCTCTGAGAACTTAGGCTGAACTGGAGAGACCTATGTCAGCATCAAAATGAAAGATTGGGTGGGGATAGGGCTGAAAGCAACAGGGTAAGAAATGTTATACAGGTTCAGGAGCCCAAAATATCTGGGCCTGTCCGTGTGTGGGAGATTGTGGTGGTCTGGAAAAACAGTATGTCAATGGTATTCTCTTGCTTGAAATTCCATAGACATTTCACTTTGAGGTTGGGCAATGCTGGCTGAGGCACTCAGAGTCACAATGAACACTTTATTATTGCACTTACTTAAATAAGTGGTATCCATTTAGCACATTCTTTTCATCAAGGGACCATTTTCCTTCTTGATGAATTGTTGGTGTTGGAGCTGTCAAGCATATAATTAGGGCAGAAGAGCACTTCCTCTTCAGAGTCCTTATTGTGCCCTGAAGACCCAGAAGGAGGCATCAGGCAGTTTGATTAAATGATAGAGAAATGCCTCCCTGCTTCCTAAATACTGCAAAGTAGGGGAAGGATTGCTGATGCGATATTTTACAGAGACCAACCATCCAGCTCTAAGTGGGAACAGACATGTGTTTGCTTACTCATTTGAAGCTTCCTAAGGATCATTAAAAGATCAGATTAGTGATGCAAAACCCATAGATGACAGCATTCTGATTCATTATTTCTCTCAAGAACGGGATATAATATCAGGTAATAAAATTAAAAAATTGATCTTCATTAGAATATTTTGTATAAGGTGCTAAAGTGTTTTTCACTGTATTGCTGCTCTATGTGTGAGTAGATGATATAAAATGGTAATGAGAAAATGTCTGATTAGGATGATTAAATGCTGCATATGGTAATTGATAGCATCACCAATTCTTCCGCTCAGCTCAGTGACTTCTCTACACATACTTACTCTGCACAACTCTCTGCAGTAAGCATGGGGTTACTGGAAAAAGATGAGGCTGCAGTGAAAAAAGTCTGGTGCAAAGAGCAGAACAGCAGAATCCAGGGAGTGGCCTGAGGCAAGATAGGGTCCAAATGGGAATGCACTAAAACCAGAGCAATTCAGACAGGTGGTGTGAGTGAGGCAGGAAGGCACAGGGTACCTGGAGGAAGATAGAGACACTGCCTCAGGAGTATAAATAAGGCAGTGAGAAGGAGGCTCACATGAAGCAAGATGGGGTTGGTAAGCAGCAGAGCCAACCCAGAAACAAGCTAACAGGCAATATATGGACAAACAGGACCTGCCCATCTGGTGGGATCTAGCAGCAGGTGCCTGACTGTTGGTAGTCATTTCAAATTGTTCACACCTTGTGTTATTAGTTTGCTAGTACCAGAAATAAGTGGATTAAACAATAAAAATGTAGTGCCTCTCAGTTCTGGAGGCTAGAACTCTGGAATCAAAGTATTGGCAGAGTTAATACCTTTTGAGGGCTATGAGAAGAATGTTTCAGGCTGGTCACCTTGGCTAAAAGATGGCCATTTATATGTTCACATGGCATTCTCCCTACATGGCTATCTGTGACCAAATTTCCACTTCTTATAAGGACACTAGTCATATATGATTAGACAGACCAGAATACCTCATTTTAATTTGGTTACTTATGTAAAGACATGCTCTCTATACACAGTCACATTCTGGTGTACTAGGTTAGGACTACAACATATCTTTATTGGGGTAACACAATTCAACCCATAATACCCCGGATACTTTTATTATTACAGTGTCTCTATCACTTTCCCAAACTTCCAGGCTGGACTAAATGCTTTTTTATGCCCAAAACACACCCTTAGTTTCCTCTATTTTTGCATGTACTGTATCCTGGTGAGAAATATTTTTGTGTCTTATGGTAACTCAGTATTCCCAGGAACCAGGGAAATATGGTATGTGGTAAATGTTTTCTAGACCCGGGCACCTGAAACACCCTGACCACATGGCTAGATGGATAGTCTTCCACAATATAGTTTTGTAGGACATATTGACACTCCAGAGGAGCACCCAAGTCCTTCATTATGAGCTATAGACTGAATGTTTGTGGTTCTCCAACTCTCAGATTCCTGTGTTGAAACATAATCTCCAAAGTGGTGGCTATAAAGTTTGCCTTGAGCCACAGGTCTGGCATATAGGTAAATTTTTAACATTTCTTCCAAAACTGGGACAGACCAGTTGAGCTCAGACAGCTGCAGTGAGAATCTCAGACTGCTGCCTGTCAGCTGCTGTAACTCAATATGAAAGTAAGAAATCATATGTGAACCAAATATCTGGAAGTGTTTGAATCTTGACTATACAGGCCTATGAGAACACTACACATTTTACAGCAGTTCCCTGTAGTAATGAGGTCCATATGGACTCAAATTGTCTTGACTTTTGTTCATCTTCTATTTCCTAAGTAGAGTTTTCAGAAAACATAGTGCTAAGCTTTTGCATAATATGTGCCCAGCTGCTCAGATTGCTCAACAGAAACACAAAGGCACTTAGCATGCAACCATTCTTCAAACAACCAGCTTCCTCACTTTAATGTATGCAGGAACTGAGTTTGTTTCCAATTGTCCTGGAAAACTGCAACCATGGTTTAACCTGTTTTTCAGGACACTGTTGACTGCGCTGGAGAGAAAGACAGAGAGCAGTCACTAAGAAGGGGCATTTCCATTTACATTCCACTGACACTTTCATACATGTGATCATATTTTATGAGAAATGAAACCAAAGGGTATCATATTCCTTCAACATGTATTTATTGAGTATTTTAATGTTTTGGAAACTATTTAAGTTATAGGTAAGAAAAAATGAAGTAAAATAAAGGACCTGTCCCAGTGAAGCTTATGTTTTACTGGAGCAAACACACATCTATATCTGTATCTATACTCACATATCTGTATTTATATATCTTCTCTGCTTTGTATGTGTGTGTGCCTGTGCATGTGTGTATATTTTAATTACACATAACAATGACTCTTAGGAAGTCCAATAAAGCAGAATTAGGGACTTGTGGATGAGTGTGTATCATCTTGCTTCCTTTATCTTTATCCCATCTTTCTCACGTCTCTCATCATATTAGCTGACTATTTTGTTAATCTATTTTAAACATTTTATTGAGGTATAATAAACATAGAGAAAATGACTCATAGGTGTACATCTGGATGGATTTTCATGGAGTCCACAGAGTTAGATAGAGACCCTAAACATGACAGTACCTCAGACCCTTGTACTCTCTTCCCTGAACACCTCCTAGAGTATATAACAACTAAGATTGGCCAGTGTTTGTTCTTTAAATAAGTTGAATCATAAAGCATATGTTCTTTACTGTCTGGTTCCTTAGGTTTGAATGAACATTATATTTGTGAGCTTCATCTGTATTGTGCACAGTTGTGCATCCTTCATTGTCATTGCTCATGGTACTCTTTTGGGGGAAATACCACAAGTTTATAATTTATTGCTAATGGACATTTGGACAGTTTACAGCATTGGGGTGTTATAAGCAGTGCTGCCATGAGTGCTTTAGGATATTAAATTTGGTAAACATATGTATGCATTTAAAAATATATATTTTATTGATTATGCTGTTATAGTTGTCCCATTTCACCCCTTCACTCCCCTCCACCTTGCACACCCCCTCTCACCCACACTCCCCCTTTAGTTCATGTCCATGTGTAAGTTCTTTAGCTTCTACATTTCCCATACTCTTCTTACACTCCCCCTGTCTATTTTCTACCTACTATATATGCTACTTAATTCTCTGTACCTTTTGTAAAGTCTCTCCCCCTCCCACTCCCCTGTTGCTAAGCCTCCATGTGATCTCCATTTTCTGTGGTTCTGTTCCTGTTCTAGTTGTTTGCTTAGTTTGCTTTTGTTTTTGTTTTAGGCGTGGTTGTTAATAATTTTCAGTTTGCTGTCATTTTAGTGTACATGTTTTTCATCTTCTTTTTCTTAGATAAGTCCCTTTAACATTTTATATAATAAGGGTTTGGTGATTATGAACTCCTTTAACTTGACCTTATCTGAGAAGCACTTTATCTGTCCTTCCATTCTAAATGAAAGCTTTGCTGGATAGAGCAATCTTGGATGTAGGTCCTTGCCTTTCATGACTTCCAATACTTCTTTTCAACCCTTTCTTGCCTGTAAGGTCTCTTTTGAGAAATCAGCTGACAGTCTGATGGGAACTCCTTTGTAGGTAACTGCCTCCTTGTCTCTTGCTGCTTCTAGGATTCTCTCCTTCATTTTAATTTTGGATAATGTAATTATGATGTGCCTTGGTGTGTTCCTCCTTGGGTCCACCTTCTTTGGGACTCTCTGAGCTTCCAGGACTTCCTGGAAGTTTTTATTCCTTTGCCAGATTGGGGAAATTCCCCTTTATTATTTGTTCAAATAATTTTTCCACTTGTTGCTCTTCCTCTTCTTCTGGTGTTGTGGACCACTCTGCCTGGTTCTAGGAATTGTAATGCTACCCCCTGTGGCTAAGGGCAGCGACTACCTCTGAAATTCGAGCCACAGTAGACAGAGCTTGTCTCTGGTAGCAAACGCTGCCTCAGTTTCCTTTCCCTGCCCCCAAAGCATGGTCGGATGGGTAAGACCCCTCACAGCCAGGGGCAACCTAGGCCAGACATAATCATTTGGGAGACCTTCATGGAAGAACTCGGAGGGCTGCAACAAAAAGCAATGGACTTTCGCTCCCAGCTTTGACAGCCCGAGTCCCCATGTCCTCTGGGAGAAGCACTTCCCTGCTCTAATCCCCTTAAGCCTGAATACGTGTTGGGGAGAGGTGCAGCTTCTTGCCTTGCTAGAGGGTATCCTGGGGAAATATCTGGCATCACAAAGACTTCCTGATAAACCTGTGAAATCTGCTCTAAGAGTGCTTTCATTCATATGATAAGGGTTTGAGAGGAAATGAGTATGTCTCCCTAAAGTTATGCAACCCCCTTTCCTGATATACACTGACTCATTCTAAGCCCTCAGATTTCCTTGAAATGTTATCTACTGTTTGATCCTTGCCACCCTGTATTCTTGTGTATTACAACCCAATAAAAGGCCCTGGAAGAGCTAAATGCCTTTTCCCCTGAAAAACTGGCCACTGCTCATGGCCCTTTTTCTCTGGGAAAATGGCTACCTCTCCTCCCCAAGCAGATCACATCATGTCTCAGTCATATTTACTCTCATCCGTGGTAGGCGAGGTGACTTGCAAGGAAAGTTGCCCCCACATTCTGGTACCCCTATAATTAGAATGTTGGAACGTTTAAAGTTGTCCTGGATGTTCCTAAGCCTCTTCTCATTTTTTTTTTGAATTCTTGTTTCTTCATTCTTTTCTGATTGGATGTTTCTTTGTTCCTTTTGGTCCACTCCATCGATTTGAGTCCCAGTTTCCTTTCCATCACTATTGGTTCCCTGTACATTTTCCTTTATTTCACTTAGCATAGCCTTCATTTTTTCATCTAATCTGTGACCAAATTCAACCAATTCTGTGAGCATCCTGATTACCAGTATTTTGAACTGTGCATCTGATAGGTCGGCAATCTCTTTGTTGCTTAGTTGTATTTTTTCTGGAGCTTTGATCTGTTCTTTGGTTTAGGCCTTTTTTTTTTTTTTTTTTTGCCTTGACATGACTGTTACATAGTAAGGGGCAGAGCCTTAGGCATTCACCTGGGTGGGGCAACCCATTCACAGGGTTGTGATGCCGTATGTGGGGAAGGGGTCCAAGGAAACAATGGCACTTGCTCT
The DNA here is from genome assembly GCF_021234435.1 of Artibeus jamaicensis. Classification (NCBI taxonomy): domain Eukaryota; kingdom Metazoa; phylum Chordata; class Mammalia; order Chiroptera; family Phyllostomidae; genus Artibeus; species Artibeus jamaicensis. The sequence continues at coordinate 3,177,988 of NW_026521846.1, forward strand.
GCTCTCTGCTGGATTTCAATCACTTCCTCTGCTTCCCCCAAGCAAATTGGGCCCTTCTGGTGCTGATTCCTGGGTGGGTGGGTTTGTGTACATGCTAGGATCCTGTGGGTCTCTCCAATGAACACTCCTGTGAGGTTGGAAGTTCTTCCTGGCACCTCACCTCCCACAGGTATTTTCAGTTGGTGTTTTGAGGCTTTATTTTCCTGTGCTGGGACCCTGGGTTGCACAGTCTGTCTCACTCACGGGTTTCATCTGGTTCATCTGAGCACAAATGTGGAAATGCCCAGTCCACAAGCCACCTTGTGTGCTGTGCCCCTCCACAATTCACTGCCTTGCTGGGTCTGACTGCTGCTGCCCCTCTCATTCAGGGTCTGACAGCCACCACTCTTTTTGCCAGGACCCCCCTCCACCCACCAGCCCAACTCCGCTCCTTCCACTGGTCCGGATGAATGTGTCTACTTTAACTCCTTGGTTGCCGGACTTCCATGAAGTTTAATTTTCTGTCAGCATTGGTTGTTTTTTGTTTCTAAACTGTTGCTGTCTCTATTTTGGTTGTGCGAGGAGGCAGTGTGTCTACTTATACCTCCATCTTGGCTGGAAGTCCCATATATATGCATATTTGTTGAGCATATGTCTAGAAGGGGAATTGCTCAGTCATAAAATAGCTGTATATTAAGATGGAGTAGGATTATTAAATGTTAATTTATTTTATTTATTTTGGATATCAAAGTACTTGAACCACAATAAAAATAAAAAATAATATTTATTTTTATTATAATAAAAGTGGTGCATTTTGATTGTTGGGAATTTGGAAAACAGAGTAAAGTAAAACAAATTAAGCTACATGTTTGTCTTTATTTTCATAATTATAGAATTGGGATCATGCTATATATATCATCCTGTTTTCATTTTACATTGTAGTGTCTTAATATTTTAAAATATTTTTGAATAGGCAACACTTAAATGACACATTTGGGTGTGTCAAGATAAATGTAATGATTTTAAAATTATTTTTAATATTTTACTGTGAACAGTGCTTCAATGAATATTATTAGATACACTTTTTAAATATTTTATGTATTTATTTTTAGAGAGAGGTTAAGGGAGGGAGAAAGAAAAGGAAAGAGACATCAATGTGCAAGTGAAACATTTATGCATTGCCTCTTGCACACCCCAACCTGGGACCTGGCCCACAACCCGGGTGTGTGCCCTAACTAAGAATTGAACTGGTGACCTTTCGATTTGCAGGATGACACCTGATCGATGGAGCCACACCAGTCAGTGCTATGCATACTTCTGATTATTTCCTCAGAATGTATTTTGAAAAACAAGATTTCTGAATCAAAGGGTTACATTTAAAGCTCTTGTTTTATATTTCTTATGTCTCTGAAAAAAAGTTCAAACAGAACTCATTTTCAGTGTCACCAGTTTTTGCCTGATTTATTTAACTGACAACATAAGAATATAATATGTTATTAATTAGCATTTGCATGATAGCTATTAAGATTAAATATTTACATGTCCATTGGCCATTTCCCTCTTTGGTAACTTGTAATTGAAATGGCACTTAGAGATGTGAACCTCTCCTATTATTCTTAAGCTTACATAAAAAGAAGGAGAAATGACCTAAGGGAATGCCTTATTCAGGGTCCTCATTGTAGAGGTGGGGAAATTGAGGCATAGAGGGTGTGAGAGAGTTGCTAAATATCATAACCATAGATTGGTGTCAGGGAACTGGAATTCAGGTTTGTTTTCATTCATTACCTCACTGATTCTTGGAAAACAAGCATGTCCTCTTTCTCTGAATTTCTCTTCTGTTATATGCACATAGATGCACATATTACATCTCTAATTTTCTCTGGCAATAATGTTCAGTTTGTTGAGTGCTCTGGCAGTTGGAAGTTCCTGAACACCAACACCTGAGGGCACCTGTTGAATACGTGGTTTGTTCTTCCTTAGAGTTCAGCACAGAAGCCCTGTCTTCTCAGATCACTGGGTAACCTCCATGGCAAAGGCACAGATATCCCTTTACATCTCAAGGTTTCTTCTGCAGCTCTGGTGCCTGAGCTGTTTTCCTTCATTATTTCTCTCTGATGTTAGATCCACACATAGAAGTAGAGCCTAAATAAGCCCTTGGAGCCCTTCCAGAGCATCGTGAGAAAGCTGGAGTGCACATATTGTGCCAAATGGGCCTGTGTGCAGGTTGGACAGGATTCAGAGATTGAAAGATGTCTGAATTCCTCTGAGCACATCCTTCTAGTGAACATTTCCCAAAGCAAGACAGGTCCCTAAGGATGACATTTCATTAGTGCTCAGTTACTTGGCAGTGTTCTTTATAAATCTACAAGGAAGTTTACTTCAAAACTAAAAATCTGGACTATATCTCTCATCATAAAATTAGGCTTTCAGAAAATTTCAAAGTGCCATGAGAAATTGAAGTCTAGGTTTTAGTAATCATATTGAACCACACCTCATGATTGACTATTTATGGCATTGAGATGGGTTCACCACCCTATCAGCTTGAAATTATCTGGCCTCAGGGTGTGAATTAGGGATTGCCAGGTAAGTCAAGAAGAAATCTTGCAGTAATTTCTGAATTGTAATACTTCCATGATTTCTAAACAAAATAACAGTTCATATATTAACTGTTTCCAGATTGCAAAAATAAACATATAAATTTTGCATTTTGTACAAACTTACAAACATTCCAAGGTGAGAATGCATAATATATGGCTAGCATTCATTTTTTTTAATTTATTTAATTATTGTTCAAGTACAGTTTTCTGCTTTTTACTCCTATCCCAGCCCACCTTCCAGTGACCCCCACCTTCCTCCCACTTCCACCCCCCTTAGTTGTTGTCCATGTGTCCTTTATACTAGTTCCTATAAATACTTCCCCTTTTCCCCCCAAAATTCCCTCCCCTCTCCCCTCTGGTCACTGTCCCCCTGTTCTCTATTTCAGTGTCTTTGTTTTTATTTTGCTTGCTTGTTTGTCTTGTTGTTCAGCTTCCTGTTAAAGGTGAGATCATGTGGTATTTGTCTTTCAACACCTGACATATTTCACTCAGCACAATACTTTCCAGTTCCATCCATGCTGTTGCAAAGGGTAGGAGCTCCTTCTTTCTCTCTGCTGCATAAAATTCCATTGTGTATATGTACCATAATTTTTTGATCCATTCATTTACTGATGGGCACCTAGGTTGCTTCCAGCTCTTGGTTATTGTAAATTGTGCTGCTATGAACATTGGGTGCATAGGTTCTTTTGGATTGGTGTCTTACACCTCCACCAAACCAGCTCTGCAAGAAATGGTAAAAGGTCTGCTTTAAGAAAAGGAAGGAAAAGAGAGAGACAATGAGAAGCACAGGTATAAAAATTACAATGAATAAGTACCTATCAATAACATCCTTAAATGTAAATGGACTAAATGCTCCAATCAAAAGACATAGAATAGCTGAATGGATAAGAAAGCATGACCTACACATTTGCTGCCTACAAGAGACCCACCTCAGGATGAAAGATTTACACAGACTAAAAGTGATGGGCTGGAAACAAATTTTCCAAGCAAATGGCCAGGAAAAAAAAGCTGGGGTAGCACTACTCATATCAGACAAAATAGACTTCAAAAAAAGGACCATAAAAAGAGACCCAGAAGGTCACTTCATAATACTCAAGGGAAGAATCCACCAAGAGGACATAAACATTGTAAATATATATGCACCCAACATAGGAGCACCCAAATATATAAAGAAGTTCTAGCATTCATTTTTTAATGTCCAGCTTCAAGAAACTTAAAAATGTAGATAAGCCAGAGAGCACTGTCTAATGTCTAGATTAAAACACTCCTGGCCCTGGCTGATGTAGCTCAGTGGATTGAGCGTGGGCCTGCGAACCAGAGGATCGCGGTTCGATTCCCAGTCAGGGCACATGCCTGGGTTGCAGGCTGGTTCCCTGCAGGCCAGTTCCCAGCAGGGGACACATGAAAGGCAACCATACATTGATGTTTCTCTCCCTCTCTCCTTCCCCTCTAAAGATGAATAAATAATTAAAAAACACTCTGAAAGTCACTAATTGTTTTTCCATTTATAATTTAGGTAAAACACAAGTTTTTTCTTAACAATCAGTTTGTTGGTTAGATTCTGTATCTATTAATAAAATAATTTCAAAACTACTTTAGAAACTGTTCAAATTTCATATGTTGAATCAAGAGAACTAAGTTAATTCAATACTTTCAAATGGAAAAATAACATCAATCGAAGGGAAGTTTTGTTTCAAACTAACTGCCACTAGAATGGAGCAATGAAAAATAAAATTTTTCATATCTATGTTCTTCCCAAAAGTGAATATAGCCCATGCTTTGTTTTTAAACATTACCAAGGGAGGTGCAGCATAAAATGAATTACAAACAGAGGATCTATTTCTTCCAGCTGTTTGCATAGTCCATATTGAATACTCCTTAAACAGCTGTGTTTCACACTGACTTATCCACATAGCATCCATGGTCATTGGAACAGCTTTCTAGATTCCCATAGCTTCTCCATAGGAACTTGTGAAAGGATCCCAGGCTGAACACATTGTGCCTTTGTTAGCTTAGGTAGCTAATATTAATTGAGGAAGGGAGCAAATGCAATCAGGCATCAAGCATAATGAATTAGGGCAATTAGGCTGGAGGAAGATGGCACAAGGTAGGTGGGAGCTGTAGCCACTTGCTTGTGCACTCAACTAAAACATCTAGTCGATCTTCCAAAGAACAGTGTGAAGAGCCAACAGAATTCCAGCTGATGTGAAATTTGGAAGCCAAAAGTTGCAGAGGGCATTTAAAATTGGATGTGTAAGACAATAAAACCTGTAGCTGTGAGAAGACTGAAGATAGATACAGAAAGAAGTCAGAAGGCTAACACCAACAGCTGAGACAATTTTCACTTTACTATCCTTCAGACCTGTACTCAGACTACTACTCAATTCTGAAGAAAGAAATCAAGGAAGACACGAAATGGAAGCATATGCTATGTTCATGGATTCAAAGAATTGACATTATCAAAATGCCCATACTACCCAAAGAAATTATAGATTCAACACAATCCTTATTAAAATACCAATAGCATATTTCAAAGATATAAAACAAACATTTCAGAAATTTATATAGAACCATAATGACCTTGAATAGGCACAGCAATTTTGAGAAAGAAGTAAAATATAGGAAACATAACAGTACCTGATATCAAACTATATTACAAGGCCACTGTAATCAGAACAGTCTGGTACTGGCATAAGAGCAGACACATAGGAGGAAGATGTCATTGGGGTAGGAGGGAGCAAATTCCACTTCCCCCTACACACAGGATAAAATCCTAGTGGATCTACAGAATAACAGAGCAAACAGCTGACAGCACTATAGCATATATGAAAATAAGAGATCAAAAATTATAGTGGATATTGAAAAACCAGATGGTAAGGAGAGTGCTTCAAAACAATAAGATACCTGGACAGGTGTGGGGACCAGGGTGGCTGCAGCCCTAGGCCTAGCACATGGGAGTCTGCCACAGGGTCCTTGGGAGAGAGCCAGGGCAACTGTTCCCTCCCTGGCCAAACGAGGTCTGAGCAGCACCGGGAGAGACCTGGTTGCTTGAAGTCGAACAGAGGGGAATAAAGACTAAGTGGCAAACGCACAGGGGCTGTGAGCACCCATGGAGTCTGTGGACACCAGTTGGGGAGAGTTGAGAATTGCACAGTGACAGCCCTGACCTCAATAGTCAGGGGTCATGCTGAAGAATTGGGCTGTGGGAGAGGCCAGGCCACTGTATGGAGTGGCAGGCTTGAGTAGGAGGAATTTCTCAAAAAGGAAAAGTGAAAAGAGAGACACTGTTTGGGGAATTCTCCTGTAGCAATCACTCCAGCCTCCTTGTCACCCAGCTGGGCAGTGATCTTGAGGTTTCCCAGAAGGTTGTGTGGAAGACCCTGCACACCCTCATAGCACTGGGAAGGGTGCACACCTGCAGGACCAAGGCAGCCTGGCCAAGTGTGGGCATGCCCACACCCCAGCCTACAGTGGTAACCCTGGCAAAAGTGCATGCTCAGGAAGGCCTGAATCCCACACCCAAGGCGACGGGGGAAGGTGTCAGGCTAACTCCAGGGAGAGTGCATGGTAGGCTGACTGAGTATAGATCTGGAAGGAAGAAAAGCCATACCGATCCTCCTTCAGTCTGCGGCAGCCAACAAGACTAGAAAAACCAGTCTGGCCACTCTGAAAACAAGAGGCTTTTTTATTTTATTTTATTTTTAAAAATAATTTTAATTTTTAAATTTTTATTATTTTTCATCTTTCAATTCCTGTTTCCACTTGCCTGCTTTATTCCTTCTTTTTCTTTCCAATTTTATCTCTTTTTCCTCCCTCCTGCTTTTTTAAAATACCCACCCACAAGTGAGACGAAAAAACCTGGAACTGTGAAAAGGCCAGAGTTGGACCCAAAGAAGGGGCATCACAACAGCTGAGGCAGTGTGACAAATTTCACTTTGCTATAACAGAGAACCTGCAAGTTATTGCATATTTGTATTATTATTATTTTTCATTATTCTTACATCTTTTATTTTAATAGTATTTGTGTATTTCTCTTCTTTCTGTATAGTCTGCTTTGCTTGGCTGGTTATATTGTATCATTTAACAGGTTTCCCTTGATCTGTCTTTCATATTGTACTGCTGATTTACTGTCCTTCACTTACTTGTGTAGCACACTACTCAGGGTCCTATATTCCCTATTCTTGTTATCCAGATAACATAGATTCTGTCATATGATCATTGCTCTAATATTATTGTAAATAATAGCTGTTCCATACAATTGTAACTACTTCACAACAATCCTCTCAGATCTTAGCCCACTTCACGGTTTCCTGAATTCTATTACTGTAGTGGTTAACTACACTTATTTACTATCACACACTACACCTATTTACTATCCTTTACTCTCACCTTACCTCAGAATCTGTCCTCCCATAACCTTACTGCTTTCTAAGTGCAACTCACAATCCTTCCCTCTCCAACAAGAGTCTTATCTTCTTTCCATACTTTCTAAAAATCAGGTACTTGGGTGGAAGATCATGGTTAATACTATATATAACCAAAGGATCTCCTATCTCTTCCTCACTGGCTGCTACTGTAAATACCATAGAACACTCTCTCGCTGTCTTAAACCATTTGCCTTCTCTCTCTAATGGATCACAAAAAAGAGTAGGTGGAAGCGGTGAACATCAGGATACTCACAGAAAGAGGAAACCAAACCACACAGGAACCACCAACAGATAACAACAAAAGAAGGTGAAGAAGTAATTAAAAACCACACACGTCAACTCAGGACCTATGTGGAAATACAACTAAATAGTGGAGAAACTACCCAGTACAAACAACTGAACAAGAGCAACAGAGAATTTTCAAAACATTGTACACACAGAAGAACCAGCTTCAACACAACCTTCCCTCACCAGCACAACAAAATACAAGAGGTGGTGGACAGATTGACCCTCAGTTAACCAGCTGGTGGTAAAGACCCAACAAAGACCAAACTAAAATCAAAACACAAAGACAAACACAGAGCCAACTTAAGTGACAGCCCAAGACCAGTGACCTTGGGAGTTGAAGGACACTGCACCACTGGATCTCACAGGTATTCTACCACAGAAGTTCACACCATAACCCAAGGGAGCAGGAACAAATCAATTTAAGAAGCTGAAGCTAACAAGAAGAGTCTCACAAACAATAGAAATACAAGGAAACAATCCCCAAATGAAAGGAAAGGAAGAAGCCTCAGAAAGAATGCTAAATAAAATAGAGGCAACTCAACTATCAGATACTGAATTCAAAGCAATTGTTATCAGGAAGCTCAATGAACTTGAAATAAAATACTAGAAACTACAGGGAAGCTCCAATGAACTCACTGCAAACTATATCAGCATGAAAAAGAATATGGAAACTATCAACAAGGAGAAAGAGGAAATAAATAATTACTGAACTGAAGAACACTCTAGAAGGAATCAAAAGCAGGATAGATGAAGAAGAAGATCAGACCAGCAAGGTAGGGAAAAAGTAGAAAAAAAAAAACACCTAGAAAGAGAAAGAAAAAGAAAAAAGGCTCAGAAAGAATAAAAAGGAATTCAGAGAAATGCAAGACAATATGAAACATAATAATATCTGTATAATAGGGATGCCAGAAGGAGAAGAATAAGAGCAAGAAACAGTAAACCTGTTTGAAAATGTAATGATGAAAAACTTCCCTAATTTGATGAGAGAAAGTGTCACACAAATCCAGGAAACACAGAGAGTCCCAATCAAGAGGAACCCAAAGAGGCCCACTTGATGACACATCATACTTAAAATGGTGAAATTCCAACACAAAGAGAGAATCTTAACGGCAGCAAGAGAGAAACAGGAAGTAACACAAAAGGGAGCCCCAATAAGGTCAGCAACTGACTTCTTAATGGAAACACTCAAACCCAGAAGAGAATGGCAAGAAATACTCCAAGTAATGAAAACTAGAGGGCTACAACCCAGGCTACTTTACCAAGGAAGGCTCTCAATCAAGATAGAAGGCCAAACAAGGAGCTTCCCAGACAAAAAAAAAAAAGTATAAAAGAATGCACCTGCACCAAACCACCTCTGCAAGAGATGCTAAAGGGACTGCTCTAAGGAAAGGAAGGAAAAGAGAGAGAAACAGGGACACAGGTGCAAAAATGACAATAAATAAGTACCTATCTATAATAACCTTAAATTAAAATGGATTAAATGCTCTAATCAAAAGACATAGAATAGCCAAATGAATAAGAAAGGATGACCTACACATATGCTGCCTACAAGAGACCCACCTCAGGACAAAAGACCTACACAGACTGCAAGTGAAGGACTGGAAACAAATTTTCCAAGCAAATGGACAGAAAAAAAGACAGGGTAACATCCTAATATCACAAAAGATAAACTTCAAAAAAAAAGAGGGCCACAAAAATAGACCCAGAACATCACTTCATAATGCTCAAGGGAAGAATCCACAAAGAAGACATAAACATTATAAATATATATGCACCCAACATAGGAAAACCCAAATACATAAAGAAAATCTTAGAGGACTTCAAGAAAGATATTGACAGCAACACAATTATAGTAGGGGATTTTAAAATCCCACTGTCAAAAAAAAGGCAGTCCTCCAAACAAAATATCAACAAAGATATTTTGGCATTGAACAATGCCCTATATGAAATGGACTTAACATATATATATACAGAGCCCTTCATCCCAAAGAAGGTAAATATACATTCTTTTCGAATGCACATGGAATATTTTCAAAGATAGACCACATGATAGGACACAAAACGAACCTCAATAAATTCAAGAAAATTGAAATCATACCAAGTATTTTTTCCAACCATAAGGCACTGAAAATAGAAATCGACCACAAGGGAAAACAAAAAAAAACAAAACACTCAAAATTATGGGGATTGAATAGCATGCTATTAAACAATAAATGGGTCAAGAATGAAATTAAGGAATAAATCAAAAAGTTTCTGGAAACAAACAAAAATGAACTCATGACAATCTAAAACTTATGGGACACAGGGAAGGCAGTCCTGAGAGTGAAGTTCATAGTGATGCAGGCTTATCTGAAAAAGATAAAAACATTTTAAAGCAACATCCTAACTCTATGCCTACAAGAACTGGAGGAACAACAACAAAGACATCCCAAAGCAAGTAGAAGGCAGGAAATAACCAAGATCAGAGAAGAACTAAATGACATAGAGACTGAAATCAAAATTCTAAGGATCAATGAATCTAGGAGCTATTTTTTAAAAGATAAACAAGTTGACAAACCTTTAAGCAGGCTCATCAAGGAAAAAAAAGAGAGGACCCAAATAAACACAATCAGAAGTGAAAGGAGCAGCAGATGAAATTGGAGGAGTAATCAAAAAACTCCCGACACACAAAAGCCCTGGAGCAGATGGTTTCACAGGAGAATTCTACAAAAACATTTAAGAAAGAGTTAACCCTTATCTTTCACAGACTATTCAAAAAAATCCAAAACGAGAAAAGACTCACAAATCTTTTTACAAAGTCACCATCATCCTAGTCCCAAAACCAGATAAAGACACAACAAAGAAAGAAAACATCAGTCCAATATTGCTGATCAACTTAGATGCTAAAATCCTCAACAAAATATTGACAAACTGCATCCAGCACTACATTAAGATCATACACCATGATCAACTGGAATTCATCCCAGGGATGCAAGCATGGTACAATATTCACAAATCAATAAACATAATGAATCAAATAAGCAAAATGACAGACAATAATCACACGATCATATCAATAGACAAGGAAAAGGCATTTGTTAAGGTACAGCAGTTATTTATGATAACAAACTCTTAGGAAACTGGGAATAGAGGGAGCATTTTTCAACATAATAAAGTTTATATATGAGAGACCTGCATCCAACATCATACTCAATGGGCAAAAACTTAGAGCTTTCCCACTAAGATCACAAACAAGACAAGGATGCCCGCTTTCACCACTCCTTTTCAATATAGTATTGGAAGTCCTAGCCACAGTATTTAGAGGAGAGAAAGAAGGCATCCAAAAATAAAAGGCATCCAAATTAGAAAGGAGGAAGAAAAATTGTCATTGTCTGCAGACATCATGATAGCATACATAGAAAATCCTATAGAATCCATGAAAAAACTACTCAGCCTAAGAAATGAATTTGGCAACACAGCCAGATTCAAAGTTAATATCAAGAAATCAAAGGCATTTTTGTACACTAACAATGAAACAGCAGATGCAGAAATCAAGGAAAAAATCCTATTTAATATAGCAAGAAGAACAATAAAATATCTAGGAATAAACCTAACCAGGAGGTAAAAGACCTGTATGCAGAAAACTACACTACATTAAAGAAAGAAATCAAGGAAGGCAAAAACAAATGGAAACATATACTGTGTTCATGGGTTGGAAGAATTAACATCATCAAAATGTCCAAACTACCCAAAGCAATTTACAGATTCAGTACAATACCTATTACAGTACCAATGGCATATTTCACAGACATAGAAAAACACTTCAAAAATTTATATGGAACCATAAATGACCCCAAAGAGCTGCTGCAATTTTGAGATAAAAGAGCAAAGTAGGAATGATCACAATACCTGATATCAAACTGTATGACAAGGCCACTGTAATCAATAGAGCCTGGTACTGGCATAAAAACAGGCATATGGACCAATGGAACAGAACAGAGAACCCAGAAATAAAACCAAGTCTCTACAGTTAATTAATATTTGACAAAAAGGGCAGCAACATAAAATAGAGTAAAGATAGCCTCTTCAACAAATGGTGTTGAGAGAACTAGACAGCTACATGCAAAAAAAAAAAAAAAAGAAAAGAAACTTGAGCACCAACTTACACCATACACCAAAATAAATTCTAGGTGGATAAAAGATGTAAATATAAGCTGTAACACCATTAAAGTCCTAGAGAAGAACTTAGGTAGGAAAATCTCAGATATTTCATGCAGCAACATTTTTACTGATATGTCCCCTCAGCAAGGGACATAATGGAAAGAATAAACAAAAGGGATCTCATCAAAATCAAAAGGTTCTGCACAGCTAAAGAAAACAGTATTAAAATAAAAAGAGAACCAGCCATATGGGAAAACATATTTGCCAATGATGCCTCAGACAAGGGTTTAATCTCCAAAATATATAAAGAAGTCATATGACTCCACTCTAAGAAGACAAGCAAACTTATTAAAAATGGGCAATGTACTTGAACAGACACTTCTCCAAGGAGGACATTCAGAGGATCCAGAGACACATAAAAAGATGCTCAATATTGCTAGCTATCAGAGAGATGCAAATTAAAACCGCAATGAGATACCACTTCACACCAGTCAGAATGGCCATTATAAACGAAGCAACAAACAAGTGTTGGAGAGATTGTGGAGAAAAGGGAACCTTAGTGCACTGTTGGTGGGATTTCAGACTGGTACAACCACTATGGAAAACAGTATGGCATTTTCTCAGAAAACTAAAAATGAATCTGTCTTTTGCCCCAGCAGTTTCACTACTGGGATTATACCCTAAAATTCCTGAAACAAATCCAAAACAACCTATGCACCCCAGTATTCATTGCAGCACAATTTACCATAGCCAAGTGTTGGAAGCAATCTAGGTGCTCATCAGTAAATGAACGAATCAAAAAACTATGGTCCATCTACACAACAGAATTTTATGCAGCAGAAAGAAGGAGCTCCTACCCTTCATGACAGCATGGATGGAACTGGAAATCAAATTATGCTAAGTGAAATAAGCCAGGCAGTTAAAGAGAGATACCATATGATCTCATCTTTAACAGGAACCTAAACAACAAAACAAACAAACAAGCAAAACATAACCAAAGACACTGAAAAAGAGAACATGCTGAGAAGGACCAGATGAGAGAAGAGAGGGAATTTCAGGGGAAAAGGGGAAGGGTTTACACGAACACATATAAAAGACACGTGAACAAAAACTAGGAGGGGGTGGAACTACGAGAAAGTGGGGAGGGCTGTGGGGGGTGGGCAGGGATGGGAGTAAAAGACAGAAAACAATACTTGAACAAAAATTAAAATAAATTTAACAATATGTATAAAAGAAAAAAAGACACACATGTGGGTCAATGAAACAGAATACCAAGTGGAGAAATAAACCCATGTCACTATGGTCAATTAGTATTTGACAAAGGGAGCGCAAACATAAAATGGAGTAAAAATATCCCCTTTTACAGTGTTGAGAGATCTGGACAGCTACATGTGGAAGAATAAAATGTGAACAGCAGCTTATATCATACACAAAAATAAATTCAAGGTGGATAAAAAACTTAAATGTAAGTCATAACACGATAAATGTCCTAGAGGAGTAAATATTCTGGAAAATCTCAGATATTCCACACAGCAGTATTTTCACTGGTATGTTCCCTAGAGTAATGGATATAAAGGAAAGAATAAAAAATGGGGCTTCATCGAAATAAAAACTTTCTGCAAGGCTAAACAAAAGATAAGTTACCAGAGAGGAGGGGAGAGAGGGATAATATCAGAAGGGCCATCAAGGAACGTGTATAAAAGACACATAGATAAAGTCAAAGGGGGTAGAATTGAGGGTGGGAAGTGGGGTTGGATTGGGTTGGGGGTAGTGGTGGGGTGAAAATGGGGACAGCTATGCTTGAAGAACAATAAAAAGTATAAGAAAAATGGGAAGAGAAGCAACCATATGAGAAAATATATTTGCCAATGATACCTCTGATGAGGGTTTGAGCTCCAAAATATACAAAGAACTCACGTAACCCCTCTCCAGGAAGACATACAACCCAATTAAAAAATGGGCAAAGTACCTGAACAGACACTTTTCCAAGCAGGATACATGGAGGGCCCAGGGATATATGAAAGGATGCTCAGCATCACTAGTCATCAGAGAGATGCAAATTAGAACCACAGGGAAATATCACTTCACACCAGACAGAATGGCCATCATAACCAAATCAAAAAACAATTGCTGGGAAGTTGTAGAGAGGAGGGAACCCTAATATACTGTTGGTGGGAATGTAGACTGGTGCAAACAGTGTGGAATGAAGTATGGAATTTCTTCACAAAGTAAAAATTGAACTGCCTTTTGACCTGGTAATTCCACTGCTGGGATCATACCCTAAGAATTCTGAAACACCAATTCAAAAGAACCTATGCACCCCAATGTTTATAGCAACACAATTTATAAGAACCTTGTGCTGGAACCAACCTAAATGCCCACCTGTAAATTAATGGATTAAAAAACTGGTACATTTACACAATGGAATACCATGCAACAAAAACAAAGAAGGAGCTCCTATCCTTTGCAACAGCATGAATGGAGCTGGAAAGTATGATAAACGAAATAAGCCAAACGATGAAAGAAAAATACCACTTGATCTCACCTATAAGTGGAGCCTAATCAACAATAAAATCAAGCAAACAAAATATATTCAGAAACATTGAATAAAAAACAAACTTACAGTAACCAGAGGGGAGGGGGATTATGGGGATATAGGGGAAGGGTCATAAAGGAACATGTATAAAGGACACAAGAAGAAAGCCAAAGGGGGAAGGATTGAGGGTGGGAATGGGGAGGGATATGGCAGGGAGCATTAGTGGGGGTGCTGGAAAATGGAGACAACTGTACTTGAACAACAATAAAAATATTTAAAGAATAAAATAAAATAAATAGACACAGAAAAAATATGGATCACATTGAAAAAAAATAAAAATGAATAAATTAAGACTCTTAATTGTATAGTAAGCTACAGCTTCACATAGTTTCCAGGGGACCACTGCATCTTCTGCCACTGGGAACTTACCTCTGAAGCAGGCAGGAAGGATCATTAATTGTTATTTTCCAGGATTACTCAGAGAAAGATAAAAGAGCAGGAGAAATTCTTTTGCTGGACACATGTCCAGTAGACTCCAAGATGGTGTTGTGAGAGATGCTTCAACTATAAGATATGAACAATAGGCCCATATAGTAAACATATTGGTGGAGTCTAGCGTGATCAATGTATCAGACTGGATAACAGACATAACTCTCGGGAGATCTAGGAAATAGATTGGTAAGAGGAAGGACCCATCAAAATATCACAAAGAATTGGGAAGTTGATTGGTTGTTTTGAAAAAGTTCCTAGTCTTTCTCAGGCACTGAGATAATAGAATCCTAACTTAAAAAAGCTCTCCCCTCCCATCCCGTAACATGCACTCACCCTGTGCCTTTGTGCATTCTCTATAGCAGTCACATGGACCTAGAATCTGTGCAGACTTCAAGTGCAGGCTCCAAGCATAAGCCTGGTATAGCAACACAGTGTAAGTTGAAGCAGAGATGGGAACAGACTAAACTATGCTAGCCAGTAGTGAACAGAGGCTGAACTAGGCTGAAGTAATGGCACGGAATTTTTGAACATAGGTATGTGTTCTGGGTCTGATAAAGACAAGGTTGAACTTTTCCCACAGCAGAATAGATGGAAACGAGACATTGGGAAGTTGGGCACAGCCAACTCTCTACCCCAATAAACCTTATCACTGAACCTTATCCTCCCATGAATGGATCCCTGTAAATGCTCTTCTTGCAACTTCATGAAAAAATCCCATTTCCAGCCGCAGCACCTTGTCCCTTTCCACACAACTTACTGATAGACACCTTCTAACAAGAGAATATTAAATATTAGACTTGTAAAAATTGAGACATTGAGGTCCCTAATTCATTCAAAATATATGAATGTGTTTTGAAACAATGAGCAACCAGTACATAGAGTGAGAATTGTGAGGCTGTTGCTGCTCAAACTCCAAGTAGTAAACATATGCAATCATGCTTGGTTCAGTATTCAACACTGAATGTGCATCCTTGTCTCCTTGTTTGCATCTTTTGTTCTAGTCTTTGCTATCATGAGTTCATTACTATTTCCTCAGATTTACTGAAAGATGACTGACAAATATATATATATGTATATATATATATATTTATGTTATACAGTGGGATTTTAAAAAGGTGTACAGTGTGGATTTGCTATACATATACATTGTGAAATGACTAACTCTATCAACTTAATTAAAACAACTCACATATTTACCTTTCTGTGGTGAGAACACTTGAGATCTATTCCCTTAACAAATTTTAACTACATAGTGCAGTATTAATTATAATTGCCATGATGTACATTAGATCCCAGAAATTATACATCACAAAACTGGAAGTTTGTACCCTTTGGCCAGCATCTTCCCACTTCCACCTTCTCCCAAGCCTCTGGAAACCAGCATCCTACTCTGGTTTTATGAGTTTTTTTTTTTTTTTAGACACCACATGTAAATGAGATCTTAGAGTACAAAAGTTGGCATCCTTGTCTTGTTCCTAGTCTTAGGACAAAAGCTTTCAGCTTTTCATTATTCTGTATGATGTTAGCTGTGGGTTTGTCATTTATAGCTTTTGGTATGTTGAAGTACATCCTTTTTATACTTAATTTACTGAGAGTTCTTATAATTAAAGGTCATTGAGTTTTTCAATTTTTGCATCTATTGAGATACTCATATAATTTTTATCTTTTACTCTATTAATGTGGTGTGTCATTTATTGATTTGCATATGTGAAAACATCCTTGCATTCCAGAGATAAATGTCACTTTATCATGGTGTATAATGCTTTTAATGTGCTGTAAAATTTGGTTTGCTACTATTTTATTTAAGATTTTTAAATCTATGTACATCAGGAATATTAAAATATATTTTTTTCCTTATAGTGTCCTTGTCTGGTTTTGGTATCAAGGTAATGTTAGCCTTATAAAATGAGTTTGGAAGTGTTCCCTCATTGGTAAAGGACATATATAGTGAAATTTCAGAGAACAGCAGGGATTTAAAGGTTGCAGAATGAATACAATATAAGCATAAGAATAGAAGATAAAGATCCTTTTTTTACTTGCCATATGGTCAAGCACACATCACTGTAACCCTGTAATCTGCAACTATGTCAGTAAAATTGGATCTGTACTATCTGCCTTACCTTAATATGAGAGACTAATGGAGATCATGGATGAAGACAGACTTTCTATGAAATAGATTAATAAAACATAATAGAGAACATACACAAACATGCCTAACTGATTTCTGACCAAGATGGAGAGACAATTCAATTTAAGAAGGATGCACTTTTTAATAAATAAATAAATGGTGTGGAAGCAATTTGGAATGTGCAGGCCAAAACAAAAAGATAATTGACCCAGATTGTATACATTGTGCAAAAATAAACTCAAAATGCATTACAGACAGATATGTAAAAAGCTTTAAATAAAACTTTTTAAGTAGTAGCCCCCAACTGGAAGCAATCCACATGTCTTTCATTGAGTGAATGAACATAGAGTTAGGTAAAGAATTCTTAGATTTAACAACATAAACATGATCCCATAAAAGGAAAAAATTATAAACTCTACTTTATCAAAACTAAAATCTTTTGCTCTGTAACTCTGTTAAGAGGAAGGAAAGATAAGCTGCAAATTGGGAGAAAGTATTTGCAAACAACATATCCAATGAAGACATATCTATAATTTATAAAGAACTAAAAAACTCACCAGTAAAATTTTTCAAAGATAAAATTTGAAAATAAGCAAAAGACATAAACAGATGTTTCATTTCAAAGAATATACAGATGGAAAATAAGCACATGTAATGATGTTTAATATCATTAGCCACTAGAGAAATGTATATTAAAAAATCACAATGAGATATAACTGCACACCTTTCAGAATGACTAAAATAAAAAGTGACAATGACAAATGCTGGTGAAGACATGCAGAAAATGAATACTCATACACTGTTGGTGGGAATGTAAAATGATACAGTCACTCCAGAGAAAAATATGGAGTTTATAACAAAAGTAAAAAATGCGCTTACTACATGACCTAGCAATTTCCTTTTAGGCATTTGTCCCAAATAAACAAAAATATGCTCCAACAAAAACCTTTCTGTGAATATTCTACACAACTTGGTTAATAATAATCCAAACTGGAAATAACCCAAATATCCTTTGAAGGAAGAATAATTAAACAAACTGTGGTACAACCATTTTATGGGAAAAAAGTATTGAAAAGAAAAAACTATTGATACAAAAAAATTCATATGGATCTTAAGTGAAAAAGGCAATTATGGGTTTTATACTTTGTGGTCCTATTTACATAGCATTTTTGAAATATTGTATTATTTCTTGAATACTATATTGAAAATTATACTAACAAAGAACAGATTAGTGGCTATCAGGTGTTGAGTGGGAAGGGGGAAGAAGGTGTCTGTGGCTATAAAGCATAGTACCAAAGATCTTTGTACTAAAACTGTTCTTGACTATAAAAATGCATAGGACTACTACTACTATACACATGCACACTTATGCACATACAAATAAGTACATATCAAACTGGTGATATATATATAAGTTCAATAGACTCTATCAATGCCAATTTTCTGGTTTTGATATTCTTCTACAATTACACAAGAGTACCATGGTAAGCAACCAGGAAAAGGGCCTATGCATTATTTCTTACAACTGCATGTGAATCTATAATTATCCTAAAATAAATTTTTTTTAAATGCAAAAATTATGGAATATAAAGTAAATTAATTTCAGGATATAGAACAAAATAGATGAAAATACTGTAATGTACATTAGACAGAAAAAATATCCGAACAACAATCACATACAGAGAGAGTTGAGAAAATACTGATTGCTAATGTTGCTTGAGGATGTACTCCAGCAAAATAGCTAATCAGAAGCAAACAAACTAAATAAATGGGATTTTGAAAACAAGGGATGGAGGTCCAGGGACACAGTAGTTAGGTCTTGGGATGGTAGTTCTATTTTCAGGAGAAGAAACTTTGAGATAGTGGGAGAAGAATCAGAAGACTCCAAGGAAGCTGTCTCAGTGGTGGTGAGAGTTGAAAAATATAGTATTTATTGACATAGGCATTATTATTGAAGATTTGTATGAACATAAAAATATGTTGAAGGCACATTGTCCTTATAAAAGAAACAAGAAAGATAATTAAAAACAACAAAAACAGAAAGCTCTGAAAACTGTGGCCCAAATGTGAAACAAAGTCAAATGTACCATATTGTAAGCAATTTATGCAGTATAAGGAAACCAAATATATTTTATCTCAATGCTATGAAAATTTGTTGCCAAAGGATCATGTCATGAGACTATACAAAGATATAAGTCACTAAGGCGACTTTACCAAAAATGGGCAATATTTTAAATAATAACAATGTTACTATTATTCCTTAACATTTAAACTTTTTGATTAAAGCATACATAGAGTATGGAAGGTACAGTTATTATCACAAAACATAATAAGACTGTTAAAACCTTGACAATATAACAATAAAACTGATAGAACATAAAAGGTAAAAATGAGAGGGAGAAAGGGAGTTTGAGACTAATGTTTTAATATTTTATTAGGGAAAACCAGAACAAGCAATAGAAATACACATTATTTAAATTAACAAATGAAGAGATAGGCCAACAAAGAAAAGCAGTATAGATAAAAAGTTTGAAGTCCATATTCTGGTGCCAGCTAGCCTGGGTTCAAATCCCATCTCTGGCACTAGTTGGTTCATTACCTTGAGCAAATTTGTTACAGTCTTTGTACCTTTTATTCATCATCTGAAAATAAAATTCATAAAAGTATGTACCTCTAAGGTTGTTGTGAGGGTGGAATGAGTGAATGTTTGCAGAGTGCTTAGGCAGTGCCTGGCAACAGCAAGTATAATGTGAATCCAGGATAAATTATCCAGAGAGTTCTGGAAGAGGCTGAGGGACCAGAGGTTAACACTGCTGTATCAGGAGGTCCAAGTCAACACATTTGTTGTGAACACTAGCCTATCATTAAAAAGAAGGAAGGGAAATATTTTAATGCTTTTAAATTTATGAAGAGATAAATTTAAACCAGGAACTATTAAAGAGAATAGCTTTAGGAACAAGGAATGGGCATGGAGAGGAATGGGATGTGACAAAATTACACATACCACACACATACACTCACACTGTGAAGTGTAAGACAAAGGTAAGGTAAAGATCTGGAAGATTCACTGGTAAAAAAAAACAACAATGAATTCTTATCACATAAAGGCAGTTTATTATTCACATAAGCAGCAGAAGAAAGATCAGCCAGAAGTTCCAGCTACTATGGTTCTTATGCAGGGTGCCCCTAAGCAAGAGTGGCTAGATAAATGCAGCAGGAGTGACAAGACACCCTTTTTTGAAAATCCAATTTTTGATGGTGGTAAAGGGTTTATAGTCTGCAGCTGTACCCTGAGGAGGGAGGCTGATGGGCTCCTACTTCATAAGAACTTGGGAGAAGATGAGACAGTCTCATGACAACCTCCCCAGGGAGGAAGGAAGATGAGAGGGAGATGGCCTCCCAGCAGCTCTCCACAGCCCCCCCATGCACTTTTTTTCTGCAACTGTCACAGGCATTCAGCCAAGACTTAGGTCAGTAGCTCAAGACTTACCTGAGTGTGTGGCCTATCTGGATGAATGCAAGATTGCCATGACCATGATATACACACATGCATACATGTTTATATATGTGTTTGCATTATATACATGTATATAAACATTTTTATGACTGAAAACATTGTTCAATTAATGGTGAAGTGCTCTTCTACAGGTGTATGTGTGTGTGTGTTATATGGCAATATCATAACACAACATAGTATATGGTATTATTATACAGAATACACAGTGGAGGACACATTCACATCTAGGCTGAGTCACTCAGGCATGTAGGAGCAAGGCCAAATGACCCTCAGCAGGCAGGCTGTGTTTGAAAAATAGAAGAAATTACAGCCCCACATCTAGAAATTTCAGAGCTTAAATTTATACAAAGTTCTGAGAACAGCACAGAGCTACAGGACAGTTTGAAAATGAATAGTAGAAATGACTAAACTAATCTGTAAATGAATAATGAAAATGACTTAACTAATCTCATTTATTTAAAAACTGCCTTTTCTTAGCCACTGCAAATAATGCCTGCAATGAATTTAGGTGTACATATATCTCTACAAATAAATTTTCATAATGCTTTCCAGTTCCATCCATGCTGTTGCAAAGGGTAGGAGTTCCTTCTTTCTTTCTGCTGCATAGAATTCCATTGTGTAAATGTACCATGGTTTTTGGATCCATTCATTTACTGATAGGTTTTTGGTCGCTTCCAACACTTGGCTATTGTAAATTGTGCTGCTATGAACATTGGGGTGCATAGGTTCTTTTGAATTGGTGTTTCAGGGTTCTTAGGATATAATCCCAGCAATGGAATTTCTGGGTCAAAAGGCAGTTCAAGTGTTAGTTTTCTGAGCAAATTCTATACTGTTTTCCATAAGAGTTGTACCAGTCTGCAATTCCACCAACAGTGCATTAGGGTTCCCTTTTCTCCACAATCTCTTGTTTGTTGCTTTGTTTATGATGGCCATTCTGACCACTGTGAAGTGGTACCTCATTGTGGTTTTAATTTACATATTTCTGATGGCTAGCAACAGTGAGCATCCTTTCATATGTCTCTGGATCCTCTGTATGTCCTCCTTGGACAAGTGTCTGTTGAAGTCCTTTGCCCTCTTTTTAATAGGGTTGCTTGTCTACTTAGAGTAGAGTCATGTAAGTTCTTTATATATTTTGGAGACTAAACCCTTGTCTGAGGTATCATTGGCAAATATGTTTTCCCATATGGTTGGTTCTCTTTTTATTTTAATATTGTTTTCTTTATCTGTGCAGAAGGTTTTTATTTTTACAAATACATTTTCTAATGTTTGGAGTAGGTATCCAGAAGAGAGGTTGCTGGGTCATATGGTAACTCTACTCTTAATTGTTGAGGAACCTCGAAACTTTTTTTCTATCATGATTGTACCAATTTACATTCACACCAGAAATGAATGAGGGCTCCTTTTTCTCCACAACCTCTTCAACACTTGTTATTACTTGTGGGGGCGACTTTCCTCACAAGTCCCCTTAATTGCCAGGATGAGAGTAATCATGACTGACACATGATGTGATCTGCTTGGGGAGGAGAAGTGGCCATTTTCCCAGAGGAAAAAGGCCATGAGCAGTGGCCAGTTTCTCAGGGGAAAAAGGCCATCAGTGGCCAAATTCTCCGAGGAGAAAAAGGCCCAAGCACCCTCTTCCATAGCCTTTTATTGGGTTCTAATACGCAGGAATACAGGTCGGCAAGGATCAAACAGTAGATGACATTTCAAAGAAATCTGAGGGCTTAGTATGAGTCAGAGTCTGTCAGGAACAGAGTTTTAGGGTTTCCTGCTGGAACCCTTAACATATGAATGAAAGCACTCTTAGCAGAGCAGATTTTACAGGTTTATCAGGAAGTCTTTGTGATGCCAGATTTTTCCCTAGGACATGCTCTGGCAAGGCAAGGAGCTGCACCCCACCCCATCAAGTATTCAGGCTTAATGGGATTAGAGCTAGGAAGCACTCCTCCCAGAAAACATGGGGACTCAGGCTATGACAAAGCTGGGAGGGAGAGTCCATTGCTCTTTTTTACAGCCACCCAAGTCCTTCCATGAAGGCCTCCCAAGTGATGGAGTCTGGCTTAGGTTGCCCCCCGCTGTGAAAAGACTTACCTGTTGAGGACTTCCGACCAAGCTTTGGGGGCAGGAAAAGGAAACTGAGGCAGCGTTTGCTACCAGAGACAAGCTTTGTCTCCTGCGGCTGGCATTCCAAAGGTTGTCCCTTGCCCTTAGCCACAAGGGGTTGAGATACAATTCCCAGAACCAGGCAGGGCAGTGTACAACAATTACTTGTGGTCATTCTAACAGGTACAAAAAGGTATCTTATTTTCTGCTTATTGCAGCATTATTCACAGTGGCACGACATCGACACAGCTAAAGTGTCCTTTGTATATGATTAGATAAAGAAAATGTGGTACATATATACAATGGAATACTACTCAGTCATAAGGAAAGATGAAATACTTTCATTTGCAACAAGGATGGATCTTGAGAATATGCTAAGCAAAGTAAGTCAGATGGCAAAAATCAAGGACTATATGATTTTACTTGCATGTGGGTTATAAAACTGAAAATAACAAGTGAACAAATAAGACAAACACTCATAGACACAGACAACTGTATGGTAGTTACCAGAAAGACAAAATGTGGGGTGAGGTAGTAAATGGTAAGGGGAGTCAAATATACTGTTACCAAAGAAGATTTGACATTGAATGGTAAACATAAAATGCAATATGCAGATGATATATTATAGAAGTGTACACTTGAAACCTATATAATCTTATTAACCAATGTTACCCCAATAAATTCAATAAAAACTTTTTAAAGAAATCACACTTTTTTTCTTGGAAAGGATTACACTGGGAGCAGGGGCAAAACACAGGAGGGGGTCATTAGACCTAGTGTTAAACCCTCAAGATAAAATGATTCTCCAAGGAACAAAAATTGACAGGAGTTGACTCCATTTAGGAGGGAAGGAGTAAGAGATATTAAAAGAACACTCTGAGCTTGAGTTTTCCACTTCTAAAAGGTTTAAAAATTGCTCCCTACTTATGTCACAGGTTGTTGTGGAGAACAAATGAGTGAGTGAGATAATTCAATGTTACACTGCCATGCACCACCTGTCCACATACCACATAGGTTGATCTTTGCCCAAAGGTGTCTGTGTGGGAGGCGATCTAAAGGCTACACCATGGGACAGGCCTTGAAAGAATGCTTGATGAACTAGAGTACTGTGAAAATGGGATGTGCCATTGAAATGGCATTAAAAACTGTTTTTAAAAGTCTGATCCAAGAGTTTGAAAGCTGTTCTTACTCTTGGGTAATTATTTTCAATATTGAAATTATAATAAACTCTATCAATTTATTAAGAGCTGTACTGGAATTTAGGTTATGACTCCAGTCAGCTGTAAGACCTTACACGTATGTTTTACTTCCTTGAAATGTTTTTTTAAAATTTTTTCAAATGTAAAATGTACATAATGACACAGTCTTTCTTATGCTGTATGATTAAATTAGAATGTATTTAAATGTTTGGCACAGTGCTTATCACTTAGCAGACCAGAAATAGAGCTATTAGAAGTACTATTATTATTAAAGTTACTATTTTTTAAACTGATTGTCCCAGTAAAGATGGTAACTAGTATGCGAAATCACCATTGGCTGGATTAAATAATTTAATGCTACAAATAATACATATACAGAAATTTCTCATAAGTGCATCTTCACTCATGTTCCACATGTTCAATGTCTTGCATTTATTTCAAAGTCAGGCAGATATAGGGCAGCACTTTCTTTTTCTTTTTCTCTCTTTTTTTTTGTGTTTTCTGCTTTATTTTGTTTAAAACTTTTAAAAAATTGTATTTAAATAGAAAATACATGCATATACATTTGACCCCTGAACAACATGGGTTTGAACTGGGCAGATCCACATATATATGGCTTTAAAAAATAATAAATGTACACTCTACTATACATGTATTTTCTCTACCTTATTCTTTTCTTTTTTCCCTCAGTATTTTCTGGGATTTCTTTTAATGTATTTAATTTTATACTATGGTTTCTGTTCAGACTGTATAAATCTTTTGCCTTTTAAATTTATTTAATGTAATCTACTTTTATTGTATTTTTTTGTTACAACTTTTCCCCCTTATAGGCTATGCCCTCCAGCAATCACCACAATGTTGTCCATGTCTATGAGTCTTTTTTTCCTATTTGCTTGATCCCTCCAGCTCCAAATCCCCACCACTCCACAGTTGGCATCCTGCTCTCTATCTAGGAATCTGTCTTTCTTTTGCTTATTAGTTCAGTTTCTTCATTAGATTCCATATATGAGTGAAATCATATGTTTTTCTCTGACTGTCTTATTTCACTTATCATAATGTTCTCTAGGTCTCTATGCTGTCACAAAGGGCAAAATTTTTTTTATAGCTGAGTACTATTCCATTGTGTAAATGTCCAATAGATGTTTTATCTATTCATCTACTGATGGACACTTGGGCTGCTTCCAGATCTTGGATATTGTAAATAATGCTGCAATGAACATACAGATGCTTATGTTCTTTCGAATTATTGTTTTGTGTTTTTTCAGATATATTCCCAGAAGTGGGACCACTGGGTCAAAAGGCAGATCCATCTTTAATTAATTAATTAATTTATGTTGTTTATTATATTACAGTTGTCCCAATTTCTCCCCCCGTGGATTTCCCTGAAATAGGCAATCAGGAGCCTTAGGAGGTGTTAGGGGTGTGCCCGTGGTGTATGGCCAATAAAGGGGAAAATTCTACTCCTTAGTCTTATGTCCTTTTTGTGCATGCAAGTACAGGCTGTCTTTCAATGTTTCACTAAATCCTTCACAATAAAAAACTTTTTTTTAGTTTTATGATGAAAAATTTGCTGCAAATTTTATTATTTTTCTTTTTATCATAGAATGTCAGGCTTGGATGATGGCTTAGAGGCCTACTCTTCAAATCCTTTAACACATCAGGCTGAAAATAGATTTTATTAATAAGGGAACATTACAAAGACACTGAAATAGAGAACAAGGGAACAGTGACCAGAGGGGAGAGGGAAGGGAATTTAAGGGGGAAGAAGGGGAGGGATTTGGAGGAACAAATATGAAGGACACAGGGACAAGAACTAAGGGAGGTGGAAATGGGAGGGAGGTGGGAAGCACGGGGTAGGGGGGCTGGGATGGGAGAAATAGACAAAAAAAATGTCAAGGGGAAAAACACATGATACTATGTATATAAAATGGTTCCAATTTGGGGGAAAATATGCATAAGAAGAAACTAGTAAAAATAGATAAAAATATTAATAGTGGTTCTCCATGGGCAGCAGATGTGGATTTTAAAAAAATTCTTTGATATTTTTGGTGTTTTCCACATTTTCTATGTAATAGTTATTACTTTTAGAAGAAGATATTAAAGTTATCAAACACTTTAATAAAAAGTAAATTAAACAATGAAAAAAATAAGGGAAAATTAAAAGTCACAAAGGTAGGAAATATTGATAGCAGAATCCAGATGGTTCATGTCATATGGAAATGTTTTTTTAATTTACCTGTAGGTTCTTAACCAGACCAGTTGATTGTTTCAGTGATTGCAGTCACAGAAAAAAAATGCACAAGGCTCTCCTTAGTGTGCATATCTATTGTATCTAGGATCCCTGAGAGAGTGTGTATTTGCCATGCTGTAATATACTTACAAACACAGGCAAGGTCTTATGATAAAATGTAATCTATAGCCAGAGTTTCTGCTGCCATTCAGGCTTCCAAGTCATTAAATAGGTGCAGCAAGAATTGTCTGCAACCTTCTGCCAAACTGGCATAGGACTAGAGTAGCTAGTTTAATACAGATGCCCTAACTCTAGATGCTGCTCCTCAGAGGAGCTGAGAAGAGATTGATGAGGTGAAAACTTATCTCCAGTTATATGAAACAAATAGTGGCAACATCACCTCATCAACAAAACTCATCAGGCTCATGAGAAATGCTGTCCAATTCACCAATCTAAATAACTGTGGCCATGGCTGGTAGATTTATAAACAACTACTAAAATCTCTCTCCTCCATGTCCATCGCCAAACCCAATAAATCATCTCTTTGGCTGAGTCATCTAAACATTTCCTTTGACAGCAGCAGATTTCAAATCCAACTTCAAGGCCAAGTTACAGGACAAATGTATCATTGAACCTGTATTTTGATATGAGTGATTTTTTTACCAGCCTATTAAAAAACACATGCCCTACTGTTATGAAGTGCCAGTAGCCCTTGGAAAACACATTTAAAAGAAGAATGGATTGTTTTTTCATGGCTCTGAAACCTGTGGATGGATTTTGTTGAAAATATTTAGTGTTTTAAAGGCATGAAATAAAACTTTCTTCTTTCTTCAATGACTGCCCCCTTTCCATGTGTGTGTATACATAGGCATATGCTATCTTATCTCTAAATCGTATGCTGGAGATGGGGTTAAATGCAATAGGATCTATCCCACTGATGATTTTAAGGCCTGCTTGGTGCTTTTCTCTTAGGGTCCCTACACTAAAAATAACTCTACAATTCATACACTATAAATTACCTAAAGTTCATATGACATTTTCCAGATTCTCTCAACAATGTCTCTATACAAGTCTGACAGATTTCCAAATCCATCCTCTGTGAATAAGGCACATTTGCATTTCAGCACAAAATTTTCACATATCTGAAATGTGCAGTGTATCAAGTACAAACTCTCATAGTTAGCATGACTAAGAGTGGTCAGTCAGAACACATTGGCAATGCAGACATCATAAATATTCCAGGCACTAATTATAACATTTTAATTTCAAGCACATTAATAGGACCAAGCAATTTCTTTTCACCTTTCTTATATAAATCATACCTACAATTATATGCAGATATTTAGGTAGAATTTTTGCAAAACAATATAAGTGCAGAATTTTGCTAGACATTTTTTAAATGAAAAATTCTGGTACTTTAATGTGTTTCTCCCATTCCCAATTTGGAAATAATTTTTAATGACTTTATGGAGTCTCTTAAAAAATATCCAGTTATTTTTATTATATTTAGTAGCTCTTTCTTTATACTGATATATCAGTTTAATATTTGATTATAGCATAATAACAGATATAAGTGATATAAATTTTTAAAGTACAGAAATATGTATTTAGGTTAAATAAAAATGAATAGTTCATTTTTTCAAGCTTTCTGAAAAGCAATGTATTTCATTCAATTAGACAATGTGTTTAAAGAGAGAATGGGAGTATTGGTTAATTCAGCAAACTGATCTAACAATGAATAATGTAACTTTTGTTGAATTTCTTTTTTTTAAGAGACTGTAGTACACTTTATTATATTCAATTACTTCAATAGATTCATAAACTTTTAGAAATTCTCACTTATGTGTGACAAGTTAAATGTTTCAACATTGACAAATGTACATCCACAACAATACTTCATCTATTTTGCAAATTAGAATAAAACATGTTTTTTTATTGTTGATCAAGTAGAGTTATCTCCATTTTCCCCCCACCAATCTCCCCCACCTCAACCATCATCACCTCTCAACCTCAATCCTCTCCCCCTTTGGCTTATAACACAATTCTAAACAAGACACTGGGAATCATGGGAATGCAAAAAGCTGAAAAAAAAAAAAGAGACACTCTTAATTCCACTACCTACAATCATCCATTTTTTAAAAGAGAAAATGGATGGGCTGCTTTCCCTCTATACCTTTGAAACAACTTAGCAGACTTTATTTTTTAGAGCAATTTTAGACTCACAGAAAAATTGAGCAGATAGAGAACTTTTCCATAAATCCCCCTACACACATGCATACACACCAGCCTCCTTTACCACCAACATCTGCACCACAGAGTGATACATTTATTATAACTGAAGAGGCAACATTGACATATCATTATCAACTAAAATCCATAGTTTAAGTTGGGGCTTACTCTTGGTACTATATGTTTTGTTTTGACAAATGCATAAAGATATGTTTTTAGCCTTACACGAAAAGAGTTTCATCACCTTAAAATCCACTATGTATTGGGAGACTAACAACACCCTTTTCAGAAATGATAGATGAAGGCAGACAGAAAGTCAGTAAAGATGTGTGCTTGTTACATACCTTTGAATTGGCTCTGATTTCTGATGACTCTATCACTGTGTGATATTGACAATGTCCTGTCTTCAACAGCTCTGCTCAGCTCCTGTAGAATCACACCTATGACTTATTTTACAGGGTCAATCCATCTAGTATTTGCTCTTCATTTTTTCCTACTGCTTTATATTTTCCCAACATTATTATTGTCTTTAAAAAAATCCTGCCTTCTCATGATGGGCCTGATGGACAACTTCTGTTTTGTCATTTTTGTCTTCAGCAATATTTCAGGTTCCTTTAGCAAGTAATTTATTTAGTGAGGATAAAGTCTAACCTGCACATCACTACCAATCAACTTGACCTACTTCTTCCTTATGGAACCCATTTAGAAATATTAGAACCCATAATCTTATTAAACACACATAAACATTCACCAAGATAGTCATATTCTGGGAGATAAAACACAGTTCAAAATGTTTAAAAAATAGAAATCATACAAAATATGTTCTGAGGCCACAATGAATTTAACATATAAATTAATAACAGGATGATAGCTGACAATCCCAAAACACTTGGAAACTAAGAAATACATTACTAAATAACACATAAGTAAATGAAGAAGTCTTAAGATAAATTAAAAAATAATTTAAATTAAAATAAATTTAAATTAAAATAAAAACATCCAAATGTATGGAATACAGCTAAAGCAATGTTTTGAGGAAAATTTGTAGTATTAAAATCACATATTGGGAAAAAATGTAAAATCAGTAACTGAAGCTTTTATATCAGGAAATTAGAGAAAGAAGAGCAAGTTAAGTTTAAATTACGAAGAAAAGTGAAAAAAAATTTAGACCAGAAATCAACAAAATTGAAAACAGAAAAACAATAGTCACAAACTCAATGCTGATTTTCAAAAAATTAAAAATTTCTATGCAGGCTAACAAAATTGAGAAAAGTTAAAAATTACCATTATTATAAATAAAAAAGGAATTCTGATTCCATAGATATTAAAAGGATATTTAAGAAATACCCTGTGATGGGAGTTTTTTGATTATTGCTTCAATTTCTTTTGCTGTTATTGGTGTGTTCAGATTTTCTGTTTCTTTTTCACTAAGTTTTGGAAGATTATATTTTTCTAGAAATGTGTCCATTTCCCCTAGGTTTTCAAATTTCTTGACGTACAGTTCTTCATAATAATTTCTTACAATCCCTTCTATTTCTGTGGTATCAGTTGTAATCTCTCCTCTTTCATTTCTGATTGTGTTTATTTGAGTCCTCTCTCTTCTTTTCTTGATGAGCCTACTTAAAGGCTTGTCTATTTTGTTTATCTTTTCAAAGAACCAACTACTGGATTCCTTGATCCTTAGGACTGTGCTTTTAGTCTATAGGCCATGACACCATTAAACTCCTAGAGGAGAACATCGGCAAGAAACTCTCAGATATTCTACTCAGCAACATTTTTACCGATATGTCCCCTAAAGCAAGGAATATAAAGAAAAGAATAAACAAATGGGATCTCATCAAAATAAAAAGCTTCTGCATGGCTAAAGAAAACAGTATTAAATTAAAAAGAGAACCAAATGTATGGGAAAACATATTTGCCAATGATACCTCAGACAAAGATTTAATCTCCAAAATATACAAAGAACTTACACGACTCCACTCTAGGAAGACATCTAACCCAATTAAAAAATGAAAAAAGGACTTGAACAGACATTTCTCCAAAGAGGACATAGAGAACATCCAGAGACACATGAAGAGATGCTCAATATCGTTAGCTATCAGAGAGATACAAATTAAAACCACAATGAGATACCACTTTATACAGGTCAGGATGGCTATTATAAACAAATCAACAAACAACAAATGCTGGAGAGGTTGTGGGGAAAAGGAGTCCTTAGTTCACTGTTGGTGGGATTGCAGACTGGTACAACCATTATGGAAAGCAGTATGGAATTTTCTCAGAAAAATAAAAATCAACCTGCCTTTTGACCCAGCAATTCCACTGCTAGGATTATATCCTAAGAATCCTAAAACATCAATATCTAAGAACCTATGCACCACAATGTTCATAGCAGCACAATTAAAATAGCCAAGAGTTGGAAGCAACCTAGGTGCCCATCAGTAAATGAATGGATCAAAAAATTGTGGTACATATACACAATGAAATTCTATGCAGCAGAGAGAAAGAAGGAGCTACTACCCTTTGCAAGAACATGGATGGAACTGGAAAGCATTATGCAGAGTGAAATAGTCCTGCTGTTGAAAGACAAATACCATATGATCTCACCTTTAACAGGAAGCTAAACAACAAAAAAAATCAAGAAAGCATAATATAAACAAAGACACTGAAATGGAGAACAAGGGGGCAGAGACCAGAGGGGAGAGGGGAGGGAATTTAAGGGGAAAAAAGGGAGGGATTTGGAGGAACAAATATGAAGGACACAGGGACCAGAATTAAGGAGGGTGGAAATGGGAGGGAGGAGGGGAGCATGGGGCAGGGGGGCTGGGATGGGAGAAATAGACAAAAAACTATACTTGAAAAATAACTAAATAGGACTTCCGCCAAGATGGAGGCATAGGTGGATGTGCCGTGCCTTCTCACACAACCAAGTTTAGAGACAACTAAATATCAGCAACAGAAAACACAGCCAGAACACGGAAAATTGAACTTTTCAGAAGTCCTTTAACAACAAATTCTTCAGCCGGACTGGTAAGGGGCGAAACCAGCGGCTGGTGAAGCGGGGTTGCACAGGAGGACTCAGTCAGATGGACTCAGGCACGTGGAATCCAGGCGCGAAGAATCCAGGCACAGGGTTGGGCCTAGTGAGCAACCGAGCCAGCAACCAGGTGAGCGACCGCGGGGAAGACAGCGGGGGAGCGGTGCTGCGTGTTGACTGTGGTTGCACATTTGTGCGCGGGTGGACAGGCGAGGGAGTGGGCGGTTGGACAGGGCCCAGCAGGTCCCCGCAGGAAGCGGCAATGGAGGACACAGACATTTCCCTGCTCTGACCCCACCTCCACATGCAGTGTCATAACCGAGCGACTCTGAGTGGCCCAGCACAGGTGAACCACCTAAGGCGCTGCTCCTCACCGAGCTGTGAGAAACAGCAGAGGGGGTCGCCATTTCCTCGCTCGTACCACACCCTCACATACAGCATCACAACCCAGCGACCTGGGAGTCCAAGGCACCGCTTCTCACACTTAAAGGGTGCAAACAGACCAAAAACGTCACAAGAAGATCTCAAAGCCCCAGAGCCTATAGATCTAAGCAATGAAGAAGTAGCAAAACTCTCAGATGCACAGTTTAAAACACTGGTGATCAGGATCCTCACAGAACTGGTTGATTATAGCCACAAGTTATACAAATATATGAAGGCAAAACTAATTGAAATGAATGGAATTTCACAGGACACCAATAGCAATGAAAAGGAAACTGGGACTCAAATCAATGGAGTGGACCAGAAGAAAGCAAATAATGGCCAAACAGAAAAGAGTGAAGAAGCAAGAATTCAAAGAAATGAGGAGAGTCTTAGGAACCTCCAGGACATCTTTAAACGCTCCAACATCCGAATTATAGGGGTACCAGAAGGGGGAAAGGAACAGCCACCAGTGGAAAACTTATTTGAACAAATAATAAAGGAGAATTTCCCCAATCTGGCAAAGGGAATAGACTTTCAGGAAATCCAGGAAGCTCAGAGAGTACCAAAGAAGTTGAAGCCAAGAAGGAACACACCAAGGCACTTCATGATTACATTAGACAAAATTAAAATGAAGGAGAGAATCCTAGAAGCAGCAAGAGCTAAGGGGACAGTCACCTACAAAGGAGTCCCCATCAGACTGTCAGCAGATTTCTCAAAGGAGACCTTACAGGCAAGAAGGGGCTGGAAAGAAGTATTCCAAGTCATGAAATCCAAGGTTGGTGGATAGAACAACCAAGATTGCTCTATCCAGCAAAACTTTCATTTAGAATGGAAGGACATATAAAGTGCTTCTCAGATAAGATCAAATTCAAGGAGTTCATCATCAGCAAGCCCTTATTATATGAAATGTTAAAGGGACTTATCGAAGAAAAAGAAGTTAAAGAAACATGAACAGTGAAAGGACAACAAACTCACAGTTATTAACAACCACACCTAAAATGAAAGTAAACTAAAAGGACAGCTAGATCAGGAGTGGAAACATAGAAATGAAGATCTCAAGGAGGGTTAGCAAAGGGGAGTGGGAGTAGGAGAAGTGGGGAGAAGGTACAGAAAATAAGTAGCATAGAAGGTAGATAGAAAATAGAAGGGGGGGCAAGAATAGCATGGGAAATATAGAATCTAAAGGACTTGAGACACATGGTCATAAACTAAAGGGAGGAATGGTGGGGATGGGGGTGCAGGGTGGAGGGGAATGAAGGGGGGAATAGAACAACTGTAACGGCAAAATCAATAAAAAAAATTTTTAAAAAGGAAAAAGAAAAATAACTAAATAAAATTGTTTTAAAAAAGAGAAATACCCTGTAAATCTGGCATGAGATTCCAAGATGGTGACAGAGTAGGACGGAGCAGATTCCAGTTCCTTGTGCACAAGGCAGAGAATCCTGTCTGATTGGCAGAGGGGAAGCCAGACAGCCAGCAGTTGCTCAGCATATATGAAAATAAGGGACTAGAAATCTCGATGGTAATGGAGGAACCAGACAAGACACACACAACTTGAAAATATGAAAAGACCAGAGCTGGACCCAAAGAAGAGGCTTCCCAACAGTAGAGTCAGAGAGACAAATTTCACTTTGCTGTAGGAGAGAAGCCACAAGTTGCTGCATATTTGAGTAGGTGGAGACAGAGAATGACAAGATAACTGAAAGAGACTGCACCACTGAATTTCACAGGCATTCCACCACAGAAGTT
This sequence comes from Artibeus jamaicensis, assembly GCF_021234435.1. Classification (NCBI taxonomy): domain Eukaryota; kingdom Metazoa; phylum Chordata; class Mammalia; order Chiroptera; family Phyllostomidae; genus Artibeus; species Artibeus jamaicensis. The sequence goes on from NW_026521846.1 coordinate 3,211,062, forward strand.
CACACAATAACCCAGGGAGTCACAACAGATCAATCTAAGAAGCTGAGGCTAACAAGAAGAGTCTCACAAACAATGGGAAGACAAAGAAACAATCCGCAAATGAAAGAAAAGTCAGAAGTCGCAAAAAAAAAGTTAGATTAAATAGAGGCAAGTCAACTATCAGATATTGAATTCAAAGCACTGGTTATCAGGAAGTTCAAAGAGCTCACAATCAGCTACCAGAAACTACAGGAGAGCTACAACGTTCTCACAACAAACTATACCAACATGAAAAAAGGAAATGGAAACTATTAGCAAGGGACAAGAGGAAATGAAGAAAACAATTTCCGAATTGAAAAACACAGTAGAAAGTATTAAAAGTAGATTCAATGAGACAGAAGATCGGATTAGTGAGTTGGAGGACAAAGTAGAAAACATCTCACAGAAAGATCAGGAAAAGGAAAAGAGGCTCAGAAAGAATGAAGAGGGATTAAGAGAAATGCAAGACAATATGAAATATAATAATATCCGAATAATAGGAATACCAGAAGGAGAAGAAGAAGAACAAGGGATAGAAAACATATTTGAAAGAGTAATGAGAGAAAAATTTCCCTAATTTGATGAGAGAAAAAGTCACACAAATCCAGGAATCACACAGAGTCCCAATCAAGAGGAACCCAAAGAGGCCCACTTCAAGACACATCATCACTGAAATGGCAAGATTCCAAGACAAACAGAGAATCTTAAAAGCAGCAAGGGAGAAAAAAGAAGTAACATACAAGGGAGCCCCAATAAGGTTAGCTACTGACTTCTCAGTGGGAACACTACAAGCCAGAAGAGAATGGGAAGGAATATTCCAAGTAATGAGAACCAGAGGCCTACAACCAAGGCTACTTTACCCAGCAAGGCTCTCAATCAAGATAGAAGGCCAAATAAAGAGCTTCCAAGACAAAACAAATCTAAAAGAATATGCTTCCACCAAAACAGACCTACAAGAAATACTAAAAGGACTGCTTCAAGGAAAGGAAGGAAAAGACGGAGACAGAGAGGAACACAGGTACAAAAATGGCAATGAATAAGTACCTAGCAATAATAACCTTAAACGCAAATGGATTAAATGCTCCAATCAAAATACACAGAATAGCTGAATGGTTAAGAAAGCATGGCCCACACATATGCTGCCTACAAGAGACCCACCTCAAGGCAAAAGACCATCACAGACTAAAAGTCAAAGGCTGGAAACAAATTTTCCAAGGAAAGAGACAAGAAAAAAAGAAGCTGGGGTAGTAATTCTCATATAAGACAGAAGAGACTTCAAAAAAAGCACCATAAAAAGAGACCCAGAAGGTCATTTCATAATAGTCAGGGGAAGAATCCACCAAGAAGACATTAACATCATAAATATATATGCACCCAACATAGGAGTACCCAAATGTATCAAGAAAATCTTAGAGGATTTCAAGAAAGGTATTGACAGTAACACAATTATAGAAGGGGATTTTAACACCCCACTATCAAAAATGCACAGATATACCAAACAAAATATCAACAAAGATATTGTGGCATTAAACAACACGCTACATGAAATGGACTTAACTGATATATATAGAGCCCTTCATCCCAAAGCAGCTAAATACACATTCTTTTCAAATGCACATGGAACATTCTCAAAGATAGACCACATGATAGGACACAACACGAGCCTCAACAAATTCAAGAATATTAAAATCATAACAAGCATTCTCTCTGACTATAAGAGACTGAAATTGGAAGCCAATCCCAAGGGAAAAAACCCAAAGCACCCAAAAACATGGAGACTGAATGGTATGCTACTAAAACAATAAATGGGTCAAGAATGAAATTAAGGAAGAAATCAAAAAGTTTCTGGAAACTAATGAAAATGAACTCACAACAACCCAAACCTTATGGGACACAGAGAAGGCAGTCCTGAGAGGGAAGTTTATAGCAATACAGGCCTACCTAAAGAAGATGGAAACAGCTCAAACAAACAACCTAACCTTATGCCTGCAAGAACTCGAGGAACAACAACGAAAACAGCCCAGAGCAAGTAAAAGAAAGGAAATAACCAAGATTAGAGCAGAACATAGAGACTAAAAGCACAATTTAAGGATCAATGAATCCGGGAGTTGATTCTTTGAGAAGATATACAAAATAGACAAGCCTTTAAGTAGACTCATCAAGAAGAGAAGAGAGAGGACTCAAATAAACCCAATCATAAACGAAAGAGGAGAGTTACAATTGATACCACAGAAATAGAAGGGATTGTAAGAAACCACTATGAAGAACTGTATGCCTAGTGACCAGAGGGGAGAAGGAAGGGAAGTTAAGGGGAAAAAAAGGGGGAGGGATTTGGAGGAACAAATAGGAAGGACACAGGGATGAGAACTAAGGGGGGTGGAAATGGGAGGAAGGTGGGGAGCAAGGGGCAGGGGAGGCTGGGATGGGAGAAATAGACAAAAAATTGTACTTGAAAAATAACTAAATAAAATTAATTTAAAAAAAGGAACTGTATGCCAAGAAATTTGAAAACCTAGGGGGATATGAACACATTTCTAGAAAAATATAATCTTCCAAAACTCAATGAAAAAAAAGCAGAAAATCTGAACACACCAATAACAGCAAAAGAAATTGAAGCAGTAATCAAAAAACTCCCATCACACGAAAGCCCTGGACCAGATGGTTTCACAGGAGACTTATACAAAGCATTTAAGGAAAAGCTAACCCCTGTTCTCCACAGACTATTCCAAAAAATCCAGAAGGATGGAAAATTCCCAAATTATTTTTATGAAGCCAGCATCATCTTAATTCCAAAACCAGATAGAGACACAACAAAGAAAGAAAACTTCAGGCCAATATCGCTAATGAACATAGATGCTAAAATCCTCAACAAAATATTGGCAAATGGCATCCAACAATATATCAAAAAGATTATACACCATGACCAAGTGGGATTCATCACAGGGATGCAAGTATGGTTCAATATTTGCAAATCAGTAAATGTAATACATCACATAAACAAAAGCAAAGACAAAAACCACACGATCATATCAATAGATGTGGAAAAAACTTTTGATAAGGTATAACAGCCATTTATGATAAAAGCACTTAGCAAATTGGGAATAGAGGGAGCATTCCTCAATATCATAAAGGCCATATATGAGAGACCTACAGCCAATATCATACTCAATGGGCAAAAACTAAAATCTTTTTCACTAAGATCAGGAACAAGACAAGAATGTCCACTCTCATCTCTACTCAATATAGTATTGGAAATTTCAGCCACAGTGATCAGACAAGAAAAGGAAATAAAAAGCCTTGAAATCAGAAAGGAGGAAACAAGACTGTCATTGTTTGCAGATGACATGATAGTGTACATGGAAAATCCTATAGACTCCACCCCAAAACTGCTCAACCTCATAAATGAATTTGACAAAACAGCAGGTTACAATGTCAATATCCAGAAATCAAAAGCACTTTTGTATACCAGCAATGGAACAACAGAAGCGGAAGTCAAGAAAAAAATCCCATTTGATGTAGCAAAAAGAAAAATAAAATATCTGGGAATAAACCTAACCAATTAGGTAAAAGACCTGTATGCAGAAAACTACACAGCCCTGAAGAAATAAATCAAGGAAGACACAAACAAATGGATACATATACCTTGTTCATGAATTGGAATAATTAACATCGTCAAAATGTCCATACTACCCAAAGCAATATACATATTCAATGCAATACCTACTAAAGTACTAATGGCATATTTCACAGACATAGAGCAAATACTTAAAAAATTTATATGGAACCATAAATGACCCCAAATAGCAGCTGCACTTTTGAGAAAGAAGAACAAAGTAGGAGGGATCACAATACCTGATATCAAATTGTGTTACAAGGCCACTGTAATCAAAACAGCCTGGTACTGGCATAAAAACAGACACATATACCAATGGAACAGAACAGAGAGCCCAGAAATAGACCCAACTCTCTATAGTCAATTAATATTTGACAAAGAGGGAATAATAGAAAATGGAGTAAAGATAGCCTCTTCAAAAAATGGTGTTGGGAGAACTGGACAGCTACATGCAAAAAAATGAATCTTGAGCACCAACTTACACCATACACCAAAATAAATTCAAGGTGGATAAAAGACCTAAATATAAGCCTTGAAACTATTAAAGTCCTAGAGGAGAACATTGGCAGGAAAATCACAGATATTTCATGCAGCAACATTTTTAGTGATATGTCCCCTACAGCAAGGAATATAAAGGAAAGAATAAACAAAAGGGATCTCATCAAAAGAAAAAGTTTCTGCGTGGGTAAAGAAAACAGTATTAAATTAACAAGACAACCAAATGTATGGGAAAACATATTTGCCAATGGTACCTCAGACAAAGATTTAATCTCCAAAATATACAAAGAACTTACACAACTGCACTCTAAGAAGACAACCAACCCAATTGAAAAATGGGAAAAGGACTTGAACAGACACTTCCCCAAGGAGGATATACAGAAGATCCAGAGACACATGAAGAGATGCTCAATATCATTAGCTATCAGAGAGATGCAAATTAAAACCACAATAAGATACCACTTTACACCAGTCAGAATGTCTGTCATAAACAAAGCAACAAACAACAAATGTTGGAGAGGTTGTGAGGAAAAGGGGACCCTAGTTTACTGTTGGTGGGATTGCAGAGTGGTACAACCATTATGGAAAACAGTATTGAATTTTCTCAGAAAACTAAAAATCGACCTGCCTTTTGACCCAGCAATTCCACTGCTAGGATTATATCCTAAGAATCCTAAAAGATCAATTTCAAGGAACCTATGCACCACAATGTTCATAGCAGCACAATTTACAATAGCCAAGAGTTGGAAGCAACCTAGGTGCCCATCAGTAAATGAATGGATCAAAAACTTGTGGTACATATACACAATGGACTTGTATGCAGTAGAGAGAAAGAAGGAGCTACTACCCTTTGCAACAACATGGATGGAACTGGAAAGCATTATGCTGAGTGAAATAGGCCAGGTGCTGAAAGACAAATACCATATGATCTCACCTTTAACAGGAAGCTAAACAACAAAACAAACAAGCAAGCAAAATAAAAACAAAGACACTGAAATAGAGAACAGGAGGACAGAGACCAGTGGGGAAAGGGGAGGTAATTTAAGGGGAAAAATGGGAGGAATTTACAGGAACAAGTATAAAGGACATAGAGACAATAACTAAAGGGGGTGGAAATGGGAGGGAGGTGGGGTACATGGAGGAGGGGTCGGCTGGGATGGGAGAAATAAACAGAAAACTGTACTTGAAAAATAACTAAATAAAAATTTTTTTAAATTAAAACAATAAAAAGGAAATACCCTGTAAATCTAAATGTATTTACTTAGATGAAATGCACTAGCTCCTTAAATAAAACACTAACTACCAAAACTCATTTGAAGGTAAACAGGCCCCTTGAGTATGTCTATATTCATTAATTGTATCATATTAATGATTGAAAACCTTTCCTCCAAAGTACCAGTGTCTGATGGTTTCCAATTTTCCACAATTTCATCCAGAAAATGTATTCAGAATGAACCCTTCTTAATTCTGTAAGAATTGCCATTATAATAAAAGAATTTAATATATTATTACGTATGAAACTTATAGGCAAATAGCTCATTAACATAAAGAAAAAGTTTTCAACAAAATATTAGCATATTGCATAAAACAATGCATAAAATACATATACCACAAACAGCTTGGATTTAGTCTAAGTGTACAAAGCTGTTTCAATATTCAAAATTCATTCATGGTAATCCACCATATCAACAGTGTAAGGGAAAATATGTAATTATATTAACTCAGAAAAAGCTTTAAAAATTTTCATGCTCATTTATAATAAAAATTCTTGGCTGGAAACAAACTACTGGAATTCGATGTTTTTAAAAAGTAATCAATGTAATGGCACAAAAGATGGAAGACTGAGGTATAAATATCAATCACACTTACTGTGTAGCTATAGCAATCAAGATAAAGATATCAGTAGATGAACAGGCACATAGATGAATGAAACAAAATACAGAAATAAATCTACAAAAATATGTCCATCTGATTTTTGATAAAGTTTGAAAAGCAATTCAATGCACAAAGGATAACACTTTAAATAAAGGGTAATGAGATAATTAGACATTCATAAGTGAAGAAAATTAACTTTGACCTGAACTTCACATCTTTTAGAAAATTAGTAAAATTAGATTATAAATGTAAGTGTAAACTATGAACCTTAAAATTTCTAGAATTAAATGCAAGAAAATCATTGGGATTTTGTGATAGGAAAAGAGTTACTAGATTTAATATTAGAAGCACATTCTATGAGAAAAATTGAAAGTTGTACCCTTCAAATTAAAACCACAATAATATATCACCTCAGACCTGTCAGAATGGCTAACATCAATAAATTATCAAACAACAAGTGTCTGTGAAGATGTAGAGAAAGGAAACTCTAGTGCACTGTTGGTAGTAATGCAGCCTAGCGCAGTCACTGTGTGAAACAGTATGGAGATTCCTCAAAAAATTAAAAGTGGAACTGCCTTATTACCCAAAGATTCTAATTTTGGAAATATTTCCTAAGAATCCCTAAACACCAATTCAAAAAAATATATGCACCCCTATAGTCATAGCGACATTAATTATAATAGCTAAGATCTGGAAACAGTCCAAGTATCCATCAGTAGATGAGTGGATAAAAAAAGCTATGATACATGGCTATGAGCCCTGGTTGGTATGTCCTGGGAACCAAAGTGTTTGATTCCCAGTCTTAGGCACGTGTGTCGGTTGCAGGCCAGGTCCCCAGTAGGGGACATGTGAGTGGCAACCACACATTGAGGTTTCTCTCCCACTTTCTCCCTTCCCCTCTCTAAATAAAAATAAACAAATAAAATCTTAAAAAATATACAGAAAGGGAAAATAGTTGCTAACTACATATTGACAAAGAATTATTATCTAGACTGTAGAAAGAAGTATCAAATCACAGTAAAAAAGAATATAATCAGTAAAAATGGATTCCACTGAATAATCTTATATATACAGATGGCAAATAATATCTTATTTGGCCATCAGTAATATGCAGATTATAACCACAGTGAGATGAATGTCATTACGTGTTTACAGAATGACTAAAATAAAAATAGTGACCACACCAAATATTGGCAGGAATAAGGAGAATATGCATCACCCTAATATTGCTGGTAGCAATGTGAAATTGTTTTGGAAAACAGTAAACAGTTTACCAGTTTCTTATGTATTTAAACATGCAACTGCCATGTGACCCAGTAGCAACTGTGTCTTGGGCATTTACTCTAGGGAAATGAATACTTATATTATCCCCTGAATCTCCAGAAGAATAGTCATTCTAGAAGCTTTATTTGTAATAGCTCAAAACTGGAAGCAACACAGATGTCTTTCAATGAGTGAATAGTTGAAGAAATTAGTGTGTCCATATCATATACTGCTACTCAACAATAAGGAGAATAATGAGACTTATAAAAGACCAAGAACATTTTTGTAAATGTTCCTTTTTAAAAATAAATTATTTGCTTTTAATTATAAATACTGTGTAAGACAGTTTTTTCTGTTTCAAAACCAATAAATATAAACAATTTTTAAGTATGTAATTTATCCAAGATATTTGTAAAAAAACAAAGAATGATTTTTTCAGTGTTAAAAAATAGCATTCGCTAACCTTTAAAAGAAAAAGTTTAAAGGTATGACTCAATGAGGGAGAGAGAGAGAGAGTCTTATAGCTGCTTGAAATAGCCTCTGATAATTCTTCTGATGTACTTTTCCTTTCTGGTACTCATACCTTCACAAAATAGTTGAATGTTAAAATTTGTAATGAATTCTTTAATAAAGGCAAATAAAGTGTGTATTAAAAACATGCTAAGTTAAATAAGCCAGGTGGTGAAAGACAAATACCATATGATCTCACCTTTAACAGGAAGCTAAACAACAAAACAAACAAGCAAGCAAAATAAAAACAAAGACACTGAAGTAGAGAACAGGCTGACAGTGACCAGAGGGGAGAGGGGACAGAATTTAAGGGGAAAAAGGGGAAGAATTTACAGGAACTAGTATAAAGGACACATGGACAACAACTAAGGGGGGCGAAAATTAGGAGGGAGGTGGGAAGCACTGGGGGGGGTGGGCTGGGATGGGAGTAAAAGACAAAAAACTGTACTTGAACAATAATTAAATAAAATTTTTAAAGTTTGGTACATTTATACAATGGAATGCTACACAGCAGAAAGAAGGAATTTGTATCCTTCAAGACAACACTGGTGGAACTGGAGAGCATTACAAGTGAAGTAAGCCAGTTGGTGAGATAAATACTATATGATCACCCCTATAGGTGAAACCTAATCAACAAAACAAGAAAGCCTGCAAAATAGAACCAGAGATATAGAAATAAAGAGCAAACTGACAGTGACACAAGTGGTGGGGAATGGGGATAATGGTGCAAACACGGGGAAGGATTATCAAGTAACATATATAAAGGACCCATGGACAAAGTCCACTGGGGGTGGTTGGATTGAATGTTGGTAATGGAAGTGGGTAGAGTGGTGGAGAGTAATGAGGACTTAATGGGGATAACTGTACTTGAACACCAATAAAATATTCCTGTACAATGACTGTATTTATTCCAATCTTTTTTTGTCAATCAAGATTTGCTTTACATATTTAGGTGCTCCTGTTTTGAGTGCATAAATGTTTACTAGGGGTTATATCCTCTTGGTTTGTCCCCTTTATCATTATGCAGTGTCCTTCTTTGTCTCTTAATATGGCCTTGTTTTTTTTTTTTTTTTCAGAAAATGTGGAAGAAGTTTAATGTTATTATTACATAAAAGACAAAAGGAAAATTTTACAGAACAAATGCTTAAGTAGAAAAAAAGAAAAATTATTCAATGATGAGAATATGTAATACATTTGAAAAAAGATTTCTATAAACTATTAATCATGTTTTAAAGAAATAAATATGCATTTATATGAGATATCTTATTTTTGTTAAATTTAAATCTAGTGCTGGTGAGATGTATGAACTTGGTTGGCACTGTTAGCGAGTTTAGCAAGTGACAGTCAAAACTCATTATATTTTTGAAATGTAAACTAGTCATGCATTTTATTTTATTCTTATTGTTGTTCAAGTACAGTTGCCCCCATTTTTCCTCCACCACTCCCTACCCCTTATAATCTTGTTTTTAAAGTCTATTTTGTCAGATGTGAGTATTGCTACCCCAGCTTCTTTTTTTGCATTTCCATAAAATATCTTTTCCAAACCTTTACTTACAGTTTGTGTATATCTTTTGATCTGAATTGGGTCTCTTGGGGACAGCATATATATGGATTTTCTTATCCATTTAGCTACCTGATGTGTTTTGGTAGTAGCATTTCATTCATTTACATTAAGGTGATTATTGATATGTATTTATTGCCATCTTATTTTTAAACTATGTTCTTGTTTTGCTTCATCTTTTTCTTTTTATTAAATCAGGCCCTTTAAAATTTGTTGCATTACTAAATTGGTATTAACAAACTCCTTTAACTTTTTCTTGGCTGGGAATCTGTTTATTTCTTTTTTAATTTTAAATGATCATGTTGCTTTTTAATTTTTTTATTTAATTATTGTTCAAGTACAGTTTTCTCTCTTTTACTCCCATCCCAGCCCACCCCCCAGCACTTCCCACCTCCTTCCCATTTCCACCTCTGTTAGTTTTTGTCCATCAGTCCTTTATACTTGTTCCTGTGAATCCTTCCCCTTTTCCCCTGAAATTCCTTCCCCTCTCCTCTCTGGTCCGTCATCTTGCTTTTTAAAGCAGCCTTGATTGTAGGTCCTTGCTTTTCATTTCTTCAATATTTCATGCCAATATCTTTTTGCCTTAAATGTTTCTGTTGAGAAATCAGATGACATTCTAATTGTAGCTCAGTTGTAGATAACTACCTTTTATCTTGCAGCTTTTAGGATCTCTTCTTGTCTTTAAGATTTGCCATTTTATTTATGATGTGTCTTGTGTAAACCTCTTTGGGTGCATCCTGTTTGGGATTCTCTGCACTATCTGGACTTGTTTGCCTTTTTTGGTAACAAAGCTAGGGAAGTTTTCAGTCATTTCTTCAAATAGATTTTTGATTCTTGCTCACTGTCTTTTCCTTCTGTTATTCCCATAGTGAGGATGTTGTTATGATTCATGTTTTCCCAAATGCTTCTCAAGTTGTCTTAATTCTTTTTAACTCCTTTTTCTTTTTGCTGTTCTGATTGAGTGTTGTTATGCTTTTTTTCTACCTTGTCTTCCAAATTGCTGATGCAGTCCTCTGCTTTATCTAACCTTCTGTTTATTCCTTTCATTGTTTATTTAAGATACTGCATTCTTTATTTCTGACTGGTCCTTTTTATTGTTTTTTGTGCTGTTCAGTATCCTTATTTATTAATCTAACCTCTGTATCTTATGAATTGCTTGCTCCCCTTTCATTTAGTTCTTCCAGAGAATTCTTTTCTTTTCTTTTTTTAATTTGGGGTCTGTTTATTTTTCATTCCATTTTGCCTGCCTCTTTGTATCTGGTCCTATGTATTAGATCTGCAAAAGCTCTGGTTGCAACCCTATGTCAGACACTGCCTTTGACTGGCCCTATGTAACCCATTCAGAACTATCAGTGGTTCAGTGATCCACAGCTTTTGCCTCCCTCTTCCAGGGCCAGGTATGTACAGAAAGAACCAAGCTGCATGCCAGGGCCTACTTTTACCAATACCTGGCCAGGGAGGGTCAGCTAAAGTCTCAGAGCTCCCAGAAATCTACCTTAGTTGTTAAACTTAATCACTGAATTCAACCTCCATGTGTTCTTCTCAGCTGCTGGGCTCAAGGTCCACAGAATTGGGCAGAGTAATTCCTGCAGGCAGGACTATTGTTTTTCAGGCTGATGCATTTTTTCCAAGGTTATGAATGTTTTTCTAGTTCTTTTTAAAATATATTTTATTAATTATGCAATTACAGTTGTTCTATTTCCCCCCTTCATTCCCCTCCTGCACACTCCTTCCCCACCATTCCCCTCCTTTAGTTTATGACCACGTGTCTCAAGTTCTTTAGATTCTATATTTCCCCTACTATTCTTGCCCTCCCCCTATCTATTTTCTACCTACTATCTATGCTACTTATTTTCTGTACCTTCTCCCCCCTTCTCCTTCTCCCACTCCCCTGTTGCTAACCCTCCATGTGATCTTCATTTCTATGGTTCTACTCCTGATCTAGCTGTCCTCTTAGTTTGCTTTTGTATTAGGTGTGGTTCTTAATAACTGTGAGCTTGCTGTCCTTTCACTGTTCATCTTTTTTATCTTCTTTTTCTTAGGTAAGTCCCTTTAACATTTCATATAATAAGGGCTTGGTGATGATGAACTCCTTGAATTTGATCTTATCTGAGAAGCACTTTATTTGCCCTTCCATTCTAAATGAAAGTTTTGCTGGATAGAGCAATCTTGGATGTAGGTCTTTGGATTTCATGATTTGGAATACTTCTTTCCAGCCCCTTCTTGCCTGTAAGGTCTCTTTTGAGAAATCTGCTGACAGTCTGATGGGGACTCCTCTGTAGGTGACTGTCCCCTTATCTCTTGAGAGGCTGATGCATTTTGGAGGGGGAATGTTTCCCCTGAGAAAGATGGCTTCTGTGGTATGGGGAATGAGTTAGCACAGGAGTCCTGGCAGCCGTTCCTTCAGATATTTCCCCAGGGCCATCAGCCTCAGACTCTCCTCACACATCTTTAGTTCACTCTGTCAACCCTCCTCCCCAGTCTGGGGAAAGTGGCTAAACATAAAATTTTGTGCATTGGCTTTTTAAGAAGCTCTCTGCATCTCCAGTCACCTCTCCCTAGTGGACAGAAACCCTGCTGCTTTATGCAGCTTGTTGTTATTTGGGTTTCTTTCCTGCTGACCCTGGTGCAATAGGTAGAGGAGCTCAGCTTGGGGTTTAGAGCCCACAGTTTTCAGGATGGACTCTACCAGCCACTGAAATATCCCTCCAGAACTTGTGCCATCAGTGGGAGCCCAGCCAACCCTCTCATTCCTTGATCATACTTCCTACCGGTGTCAGTGTGGTGAAGTATTTTCTTCTGTCTCTTCTTGGCTATGAGTCTTCTCTCCAGCTAGTGTTCAGTTGGTCATTAAGGTTAATTTTTCTGCAGTTTAATTGTCATTCCCACCTTGTCCTTAAAGACGGTTTGTGCAGTTTCCACTTAATCCTCTTCCATTTTAGATCCTCTATATCTGTTTTTATGCCAGTGCCTTGCTATTTCAATTAGTATGGCCTTGTAATATAGTTTGATATTAGGTAACATGATTACAACAACTTTGTTCTTTATTCTCAAGATTGTTGTGGTTATTTGTAGCATTTGTAGTTACATATACATTTTTAAATATTTGAATTCTGTGAAATATATCTTTAAATTTTTTAAATGTTAGCTTTAGTTCTGTGAAATATATTCATATCTTAATATGAATTGCATTGAATCTATAGATTACTTTGGGTAGTATGGACATTTTAATGATGTTCATTCTTCCTATCCACAAACACAGCATATGCTTACAATACTGTATTTTCTCCAATTTCTTTATTCAGTGTCTTACAATTTCCCATGTACAATTCTTTTACATCTTTGTTCAACTTTATTCCTAGATATTTTATTTTATTTTTTAAATATAATTTTAAATGGACTGTTTTCTAGGTTTCCTTTCTGACAGTTCATTATTGGTTTATAAAAATGCAACTGATTTCCTGATATTTATTTTGTGTTCTGCTACTTTACTAAATTCACTTATCAGTTCAAATAGTTTTATGGTGAAATCTTTAGGGTTCTCTATATACAGTATCAGATCATTTGCAAGTAATGACAGTTTTATTTTTCATTTTTAATTGGATTCTTTTTATTCTTTCTTCTTTTCTTCTTTTCTGATTGCTGTGGCTAGGGCTTCTAGCAGTGTTTTGAATATGAATGGTACAATCTGATATCCCTGTGTTGTTATGGATCTTGGGAAACATTCTTAATTTTTTTGGCATTGACTATTATGTGGGTTGTAGGTTTGTCATATTTGTCTTTATTATATGGAAGTATGATCCTTCTATTCCCAGTTTGCTGAGATTTTTATCATTATTTGTGCTGCGTTTTAACAAATGCTTTTTCTGCATTTATTGAAATGGTCATGTGATTTTTATTCATTTTTTTATTGTCACCAGAGGACATTTGATGTTGGCTGTAGGTCTTTCATACATGGCCTTTATTATATTGAGGAATGCTACCTCTACTCCCATTTTGCTGAGTGTTTTTATTATAAGTGGGTGTTGTACCTCATCAAAAGCTTTTTCCGCATCTATGGATATGATCATGTGGTTTTTGTGTTTGTTTTCGTTTATGTGATGTATTACATTTACTGAATTGCGAATATTGAACCACCCTTGCATCCCTGGGATGAATCCCACTTGGTCATGATGTATGATATTATTGATATATTGATGGATGCCATTTGCCAATATTTTGTTGAGGAATTTAGCGTCTATGTTTAACAGCGATATTGGCCTGAAGTTTTCTTTCTTTGTTGTGTCTCTATCTGGTTTTTGAATTAGGATGATGCTGGTTTCATAAAAAGAGTTTGGGAGTTTTCCATCCTTTTGGATTTTTTGAAATAGTCTGTGAAGAATAGGGGTTAGCTCTTCCTTAGACGCCTTGTAGAATTCTCCTGTGAACCCATGTGGTCCAGGGCTTTTGTGTGAAAAGATTATGCCTCCACCAAACCAGCCCTACAAGAAATACTAAAAGGACTGCTTTAAGGAAAGGAAGGAAAAGAGAGAGACAGAGAGGGACACAGGTACAAAAATGGCAATGAATAAGCACCTATCAATAACAACCTTAAATGTAAATGGATTAAATGATCCACTCAAAAAACATAGAATAGCAGAATGGATAAGAAAGCATGACCCACACATATGCCACCTATAAGAGATCCACCTCAAGACAAAAAATCACCACAGACTAAAAGTCAAAGGCTGGAAACAAATTTTTCAAGCAAACAGACAGGAAAAAAAGCTGGGGTAACAATTCTCATATCAGACAAAATGAACTTCAAAAGAAGGGCCATAAAGAGAGACCCAGAAGGTCACTTCATAATACTCAAGGGAAGAAGACATTAACATCATAAATATATATGTACCCAACATAGGAGCACCCAAATATATCTTAGAGGACTTCAAGAAAGATATTGACAGCAACACAATTATAGTAGGGGATTTTAACACCCCACTGTCAAAAATGGACAGATCTTCCAAACAAAATATCATTAAACAACACCCTAGATGAAATGGACTTAACAGATATACTTAGAATCCTTCATCCCAAAGAAGCTAAATACACATTCTTTTTAAATGCACATGGAACATTTTCAAAGATAGACCACATGATAGGACACAAAACAAGCCTCAACAAATTCAAGAAAATTGAAATCATACCAAGCATCTTCTCTGACCACAAGGGACTGAAATTGGAAACCAACCCCAAGGGAAAAAACCCAGAACATTCCAAATCATGGAGACTGCCATGTATGCTATTAAACAATGAATGGGTCAAGAATGAAATTAGGGAAGAAATCAAAACATTTCTGGAAACAAATGAAAACAAACTCACAACAACCCAAAACTTATGGGACACAGAGAAGGCAGTCCTGAGAGGGAAGTTCATAGCAATACAGGCCTATCTAAAGAAGATAGAAACAGCTCAAACAAACAACCTAACCCTAAGCCTTCAAGAACTCAAGAAACAACAACAAAGACAGCCCAGAGCATGTAGAAGGTAGGAAATAACCAAGATCAGAGCAGAACTAAATGACATAGAGACTAAAAGCACAATTCTAAGGATCAATGAATCCAGGAGTTGGTTCTTTGAAAAGATAAACAAAATAGACAAGCCTTTAAATAGGCTCATCAAGAAAAGAAGAGAAAGGACACAAATAAAAACAATCAGAAATGAAAGAGGAGAGATTACAACTGATACCACAGAAATAGAAGGGATTGTAAGAAAATACTATGAAGAACTGTATGCCAAGAAATTTCAGAACCTAGAGGAAATGGACACATTTCTAGAAAAATATAATCTTCCAAAACTCAATGAAAAAGAAGCAGAAAACCTGAACAAACCAATAACAGCAAATGAAATTGAAGCAGTAATGAAGCATACATTTCTAATAAATTTAGAAATTTATTTTTATGATTTAAAAGTTGATTGATTGATTTACTTATTTAATTATTTATTGGTGTTCAAGTACATTTGTCTCCATCTTCCCGTGACACATAGCACCCTGCCAGACACATCCCCACCTCATTTCCCACATGCCTGTGGTCTTGTCCTTGTGTCCTTTATACATATTACTTGATGAACACTCCCACTCCCCCCTGTTATCGACATCTGCCTCCCCTCTGCTTACTGTCAGTTTGCTCTTTATTCAGTGTCTCTAGTTATATATGCTGGCTTCTTTGTTTTGTTCATTAGGTTCCACTTAAAAGTTAGATCATATAGCATTTGTCTTTCAACTCCTGGCTTATTTTACTTAGCATACTGCTCTCCAGATCCATCCATGCTGTCATGAAGGGTAGGAGCTCCTTATTTCTTTCTGCAGTATTTTATTCCATTGTGTAAATATACTATAGGTTTTGATTCATCCACTTACAGATGAGCACTTAGGTTGCTTACAATACTTGGCTACTGTACATTATGCTGCTATGGATATTGGGATGCATATACTCTTTTGAATTGCTGTTTCATGAATTTTGGGACATAATCCCAGCAGTGGAATTTCCAGTTCAAAAGGCAGTTCTATTTTAAGTTATCTGATCAAATTCCATAAAAATTGCTTCAGTTTTCCACAGTGGATGCACCAGTCTGTATTCCCACCAAAAGTATACTAGGATTCCCTTTTGTCCACAACCTTGCTAGCACTTTTAATTTGTTGATTTATGATGGCTATTCTGGCTGGTGTGAAATGGTATCTCATTGCGGTTTTAATTTGCATCTCTCTCATGGCTAGTGATGCTGAGCATCTTTTCATATGTCTCTGGGCCCTCTGTATGTCCTCCTTAGAGAAATGCCTGTTCAAGTCCTTTGCACATTTTTAATTTTTTTGTCTTCCTAGAGTGTAGTCCTGTGAGTTCTTTATATATTTCGGAGATCAAACTCTTGTCTGAAGATTCATTGGCATACATGTTTTCCCATTTGGTTGGTTATCTGTTCATTTTAATGCTGTTTTCTTTAGCCATGAATAAGCTTTTTAATTTGATGAAGTCCCATTTGTTTATTCTTTCCTTTATGTCCCTTGCTGTAGGGGACATATCAGTGAAGATTATGCTGTGCAGAATGTCTGAAATGTTCCTGCTGATGTTTTCCTCTAGGACTTCTACAGTGTCATGACATATTTAAGTCTTTTATCCACCTTGAACTTATTTTGTGTATGGTGTAAGTTGATGACTGAGTTTCGTTCTTTTCCATGTAGCTGTCCAAATCTCCCAAAACCATTTTTTGAAGAGGCTATTTTTGCTCCATTTTATGCTCTTCCCCCTTTGTCGAATATTAATTGACCAGAGAGGCTTGGGTTTATTTTTCGGCTCTCCGTTCTGTTTCATTGGTCTACATGTCTGTTCTTATGGCAATACCAAGCTGTTTTGGTTACAGTGGCCTTGTAATAATTATCAAAATTACAGTTTGATATCAGGTATAGTGATCCCTCCTACTTTGTTCTTTTTTCTCAAAATTCCTGCAGCTATTTGGGGTTGTTTATAGGTCCATATAAATGTCTGATGTTTGTTATACATCTGTGAAATTATCTCATTGGTATTTTAATAGGGATTGCTTTGAATCTATAAATCGCTTTGAGTAGTGTGGACATTTTGATGATGTTAATTCTTTCAACCTATGATCATGGTAAATGCTTCAATTTGTTTGTGTCTTCCTTCATTTCCTTCTTCAGTGTTGTGTAGCTTTCTGAGTACAGGTCTTTTACATCCTTGGTTATGTTTATTCCTAGATAAGTTATTTTTTGTTGTTGTTATATCAAATAATATTTTTTTCTGATTTTTGTTTCTGATATTTCATTGTTGGTGTACAAAAATGCCTTCAATTTCTGAATATTGACTTTGTATCTCACTCTTTTGCCAAATTCACTTATTAGGTTGAGTATTTTTTTATGGAATCTATAGGATTTTTTATGTACCCTATCATGATGTCTGCAGACAATGACAGATTTTCTTCCTCCTTTCCAGTTTGGATGCATTTTATTTCTTTTTCTTGTCTGAATGCTGTGGCTAGGAATTCCAATACTATGTTGAATAGGAGTAGTGAAAGTGGACAGCCTTGTATTCTTCTTGATCTTAGTGGAAAAGCTCTATGTTTTTTCCCATTGAGTATGATGCTGGCTGTAGATCGCTCATATATGGACTTTGTTATGTTGAGAACTGCTCCCTCTATTTCCAATTTGCTAAGAGCTTTAATCATAAGTGGGTGCTGTACCTTATCAAATGCTTTTTCCTCATCTATCAATACGATCATGTGATTATTGTTTTTCTTTTTTTTTTATGTGATGCATTATGTTTATTGATTTGCAAAAGTTGTACCATGCTTGTATCCCTGGATGAATCCCAGTTGATCATGGTGTATGATCTTCTTAATGTATTGCTGGATGCAGTTTGTCAATATTTTGTTGAGGATTTTAGCATCTGTGTCCATCAAAGATATTGGCCTGAAGTTTTCTTCGTTGTATCTTTATCTGGTTTTGGGATTAGGATGATGCTGGCTTCATAAAAAGAGTTTGGGAGTATTCCATCATTTTGGATTTTTTGGAATAACCTGTGAAGAATAGGGGTTAGGTCTTCCTTAAATACTTTGTAGAATTCTCCTGTGAAACCATCTGGTCCAGGGCTTGTGTGCTTTAAGAGATGTTTGATTAATGCTTCAATTTCATTTGCTCTTATTGATATATTCAGTCTTTCTGCTTCCTCTTTATTCAGTTTTGGAAGATTGTATTTTTCTAGAAATGTGTCCATTTCACCTAGGTTTTAAAATTTTTTTAAAAATTTTATTTAGTTATTTTTCAAGTACAGTTTTTTGTCTATTTCTCCCATCCCAGCCTCCCTGCCCCTTGCTCCCCACCTCCCTCCCATTTCCACCCCCCTTAGTTCTCGTCCCTGTGTCCTTCCTATTTGTTCCTCCATATCCCTCCCCCTTTTTCCCCTTAACTTCCCTTCCCTGTCCCCTCTGGTCGCTGTCCCCTTGTTCTCTATTTCAGTGTCTTTGTTTTTTTTTTTTTCTGCTTGCTTGTTTGTTTTGCTGTTTAGCTTCCTGTTAAAGGTGAGATCATATGGTATTTGTCTTTCAGCACCTGGCCTATTTCAATCAGCATAATGCTTTCCAGTTCCATCCATGTTGTTGCAAAGGGTAGTAGCTCCTTCTTTCTCTCTACTGCATACAAGTCCATTGTGTATATGTACCACCATTTTTTGATCCATTCATTTACTGATGGGCACCTAGGTTGCTTCCAACTCTTGGCTATTGTAAATTGTGCTGCTATGAACATTGTGGTGCATAGGTTCTTTGATATTGATGTTTTAGGATTCTTAGGATATAATCCTAGCAGTAGAGTTGCTGGGTCAAAAGGCAGGTCGATTTTTAGTTTTCTGAGAAAATTCCATACTGTTTTCCATAATGGTTGTACCAGTCTGCAATCCCACCAACAGTGAACTAAGGACCCCTTTTCCCCACAACCTCTCCAACATTTGTTGTTTGTTGCTTTGTTTATGATAGCCATCCTGACTGGTGTAAAGTGGTATCTCATTGTGGTTTTGATTTGCATCTCTCTGAAAGGTAACGATATTGAGCATCTCTTCATGTGTCTCTGAATATTCTGTATGTCCTCCTTGGAGAAGGGTTTGTTCAAGTCCTTTTCCATTTTTTAATTTGGTTGGGTGTCTTCTTAGAGTGGAGTTGTGTAAGTTCTTTGTATATTTTGGAGATTAAACCTTTGTCTGAGGTACCATTGGCAATATGTTTTTCCATACAGTTGGTTGTCTTTTTTAGTTTAATACTGTTTCTTTCATCACACAGAAGCTTTTCATTTTGATGATATCCCATTTGTTTATTCTTTCCTTTATATTCCTTGTTCTAGGGGACATATCAGTAAAAGAGTTGCTGCATGAAATATCTGAGATTTTCTTGCCAATGTTCTCCTCTAGGACTTTAATGGTGTCCTGGCTTACATTTAAGTCTTTTATCCACCTTGAATTTATTTTGGTGTATAGTGTAAGTTGGTGCTCAAGTTTCATTTTTTTGCATGTAGCTGTCCAGTTCTCCCAACACCATTTGTTGAAGAGGCTATCTTTACTCCATTTTATGCTACTGCCCCCCTTTGTCAAATATTAATTGACTGTAGAGAGTTGGGTTGATTTCTGGGCTCTCTGTTCTGTTCCATTGGTCTATGTGCCTGTTTTTATGCCAGTACCAGGCTGTTTTGATTGCAGTGGCCTTGTAATACAGTTTGATATCAGGTATTGTGATCCCCCCTACTTTGTTCTTCTTTCTCAAAAGTGCAGCTGCTATTCTGGGTCATTTATGGTTCCATATAAATTTTTGAAGTGTTTGTTCTATGTCTGTGAAATATGCCATTGTTACTTTAATAGGTATTGCATTGAATGTGTGTATTGCTTTGGGTAGTATGGACCTTTTGATGATGTTAATTCTTCCAATCCATGAACAAGGTGTATGTTTCCATTTGTTTGTGTCTTCCTGGATTTCTTTCTTCAGGGCTGTGTAGTTTTCTGCATACAGGTTTTTTACCTCCTTAGTTAGGTTTATTCCCAGATATTTTATTTTTCTTTTTGCTATATCGAATGGCATTTTTTCCTTGATTTCTGCTTCTGCTGATTCATTGTTCATATACAAAAATGTCTTTGATTTCTGAATATTGACTTTGTAACCAGCTGTTTTGCCAAACTCATTAATTAGTTTGAGCAGTTTTTGGGTAGAGTCTATAGGATTTTCCATGTACACTATCATGTCATCTGCAAACAGTGACAGTTTTGCTTCTTCCTTTCCTGTTTGGATGCCTTTTATTTCCTTTTCTTGCCTGATCACTGTGGCTAAAACTTCCAATACTATATTGAATAGAAGTGGTCAAAGTGGACATCCTTGTCTTGTTCCTGATCTTAGTGGAAAGGCTTTTAGTTTTTGCCCATTGAGTATGATATTGGCTGTAGGTCTCTCATATATGGCCTTTATTATTTTGAGAAATGCTCCCTGTATTCCCACTTTGCTGAGTGTTGTTATCATAAATGGGTGTTGTACCTTATGTGGAAAGCTTTTTCCGCATCTATTGATATGATCATGCCATTTTTGTCTTTGCTTTTGTTTATGTGATGTATTACATTTACTGATTTGAGAATATTGAACCATCCTTGCATCCCTGGGATGAATCCCACTTGGTCTTGGTGTATTATCTTTTTGATATATTGTTGAATGCGATTTGCCAATATTTTGTTGAGGATTTTAGCATCTATGTTCATTAGCCATATTGGCCTGAAGTTTTCTTTCTTTGTTGTGTCTCTATCTGGTTTTGGAATTAAGATGAAGCTGGCTTCATAAAAAAAAAAATTTGGAAGTTTTCCATCCTTCTGGATTTTTTGAAATAGTCTGTGGAGAACAGGGGTTAGCTCTTTCTTAAATGCTTTGTAGAATTCTCCTGTGAAACCATCTGGTCCAGGGCTTTTGTGTGATGGGAGTATTTTGATTACTGCTTCAATTTCTTTAGCTGTTATTGGTGTATTTAGATTTTCTGCTTCTTTTTCACTGAGTTTTGGAAGATTGTATTTTTCTAAAAATGTGTCCATTTCCCCTAGGTTTTCAAATTTCTTGGCATACAGTTCTTCATAGTAATTTCTTACAATCCTTTGTATTTCTTTGGTGTCAATTGTAATCTCTCCTCATTCATTTCTTATTGTGTTTATTTGGGTTTTTCTCTTCTTTTCTCGATGAGCCTGCTTAAATGCTTGTCTATTTTGTTTATCTTTTTTAAAAAACAGCTCCTGGATTTATTAATCTTTAGAATTATGCTTTTATTCTCTATCTCATTTAATTCTGCTCTCATCTGGGTTATATTTTTGTTTCTACTCACTCTGGTCTGTCTTTATTGTTTTTCCTCATATTATTGTAGGTATAGGGTTAGGTTGGTTATTTGAAATACTTTTATTTTTGTTAGGTAGGCCTGTATTGCTGTGATCTTCCTTGTCAGGACTGCCTTCAGTGTATCCCATAATTTTTGGGTTGTTGTAAGTTCATTTTTATTATTTTTTAGAAAGTCACTGATTTCTTCCTTAATCTAATTATTGACCTATTAATTATTAGATAGCATTCAATTCAATGTCTATGACTTTGAGAATTTTTTTTTCTTTTTTGAGTTTTGAGTTTTTTTCCTTTTTTCCTTTTTGAGATTGGTTTCTAGTTTCAATCCTTTATAGTCCGGCAAAATGCTTGATATGAATTCAATTTTCTTGAATTTTTTGAGGGTTATTTTGTGTTCTATCGTGTGGTCTATCTTTGAAAATGTTCCATGTGCATTTGAAAGAATGTATGTTTTGCTTCTTTGGTATGAAAGGCTCTCTATATATATCATTTAAGTCCATTTGGTCTGGAGATTATTCAATGCTGAAATCTCTTTTTTGATATTTTGTTTGGAAGATGTATTCAGTTGTCAGTGGGGTGTTAAAATCTGCTACCATAATTGTGTTGCTCTCAATACCTCTCTTGAAGTCTTCTAAGATTTTCTGTATGTACTTGGGTGCTTCTCAGTTGGGCACATATATATTTCCAATGTTTAAGTTTTCTTTATGGATTTTTCCTTGAGTAGTGTGAAATTACCTTCTGGGTCTAATTTTTTTTTATGGGTCTTCTTTTGAAGTCCCATTTTGAAGTCTATTTTGTCTGATGTGAGTGTTGGTACCTCAGCTTCTTTTTCCCTGTCCATTTGCTTGGAATATTTTTTTTCAGCCTTTCACTTTCAGTCTGTGTAGGTCTTTTGTCCTTCGGTGGGTCCCTTATAGGCAGCATATGTGAGTTTCATGATTTTTTATCCATTTAGCTATTCTATGTCTTTTGATTGGGAATTTAATCCATGTAGGTTTAAGATTATTATTGATAGGTACTTATTAATTATCATTTTTTTCCATACCTGTGCTTCTCTCTTTCTCAGTTTATATTCCTGTTCTTAAAGTAGACCCTTTAGCATGTCTTACAGAGTTGGTTTGGAGGGGGTATATTCTTTGAGACTGCTTTCTTCTGGGAAACACCTTATTTGGCCTTCCATTTTAATTGAGAGCCATGATGGATAAAGTAGTCTTTGTTTCAGGACTTTGGTTATCATTACTTGTAATATTTCTGAACATTCCCTTCCGTCTTGGAGCTTTTCCATTGAGAAGTCAGCTGCTTGTCTTACAGGGCTCCCTTGTGTGTTAATTCCTGTTTCTCCCTTGCTGCCTTTAAGATTCTCTCTTTGTCTTGGAATTTTGCCATTTTAATTATGATGTTTCTTGAAGTGGGCCTTTGGGTTCCTCTTCATTGGGAGTCTCTGTGCTTCCTGGTCTTGTGTGACTTTTTCTATCATTAAATTAGGGAAGTTTCCCTCATTATTTTTTTCAAACAGATTTTCTAACGCTTGCTCTTCTTCTCCTTCTGGTATCTCTATTATATGAGTATTATTATGTTTTATATTGTTCTGCATTCCCCTTTATTCCTTTTTGTTCTTTCTGAGCCTTTTTTTGCTCCTTCTGTGTTTTTTTACCTTTTCCTTGAGCTTTATAGTTGAATCCTCTGCTTTATCTAACCTACTTTTGATTCTTTCTGCTGTTGTCTTCAATTCAGAAATTGTATTCTTGATTTCTTCTTGGCCCTTGTTAATAATTTCTATTTCCTTTTTCATGTTGATATAGTTTTCAGTGAGTTCATTATAATCTCCCTTTCATTTTTGGTAGTTCGCACTGAGTTCATTGAGCTTCCTTATAACTAGTGCTTTGAACTCAATATCTGATAGTTTACTTGTGTTTATTTCATTAAGTGTTCTTTCTGAGGCTTCCTCTGTTCCTACAGATTAGGATCTGTCTCTTTGTCTTCATATCGTTTGTGAGACTCTTCTTGTAAGCCCCTGATTCTTAAGTTGATTTGTTCTGACTCCATTAGTTTTTGGTGTGAATGTCTATGGTTGAAGACCTGTGAGATTCAGTGGTGCAGTCTCCTTGATTTCCTGAGCTCACTGGTCTTGGGCTGTCGTTTATGTTGGCCCTCTGTATGCCTTTGGGTTTTCATTGTTGTTAGGTCTTTCTTTGGTGGGTTTTTTCTTCCAGCTGGTTATCTGAGCATCACTCCATTCACTACATCTTGTATTGTGTTGTGCAGGTGTGGACAGGTTTTGTTGAAGCTTGTCTTTCTGTCTGTAGAGGTTTTGAGGCTCTCTCTCTCTCATTCAGTTGTTTGTTCTAGGTAATTTCTCCACGATTTAGTTGTATTTCCAGATTGGTCCTGCATGAACCTGTATGGAGGTTAGTGTGGCTTCCACTCCCTACTTCACCTTCTTCTGTTGTTATCTGTTGGTGGTTCCTTTGTTGGTGAGATTCCTCTTCCAGCAGGTATACTGGTGTTCAGAGCTCCCACCTACTCTTTGTTTGTGATCTGTTGGAGAGGGGAGGCAAAATGCTTTAAGACAGCAGGAGTGTATTCTATGATATTTAAAGCACCAACCCATAGATAAGAGATAGGAGATTCTTTGGATAGGTACAGTGTTAACCATGATATTTCACAGAACTAGCCACTTTTTAGAAATGGTGGGAAAAAGATAACATTCTTGTTAGGGGTGGGGAAAGGATTGTGAGTTGGATCTAGAAAGCAGTAAGCTTTTGGGAGATCAGATTATAAGGTAAATTGAGAGCAAAGATAGAAAATTGGTGTAGTGTGTGATAGAATAGAGTTAGCCACAACAGTAATAAAGTTCTGGAAACACTGAAGGGGTGCTGTGTAGTATTTACAATTGTATGGAACAGCGATTATTTCCAATAGTAATGGAGCAACAATCATATGACAGAATCTACATTATCTGAATATTAGCAAGTACAGGACCTACAGTAGTGTGCTACTGGAACTCAAGTGAAGTGAAAGATGGAAAATTAAAAATATACTATGAAAGAGAAAACAAGGGAAGCTGGACAAATAGTGCAATTTAACAAGCCAAGCGAAGAAGACTAAACAGAAAGAAGATAAATAGAAAAATACTAATAAAATAAAAGATGCAAGAATAATAAAAGAATAATAATCCAAATATACAATAAAGTGCAAGTTTTCTGGAGTAGCAGAGTAAAATTTGTCTTACTGTCTCAGTTGTCTATCTCTAGCAGTTTCACGGCTCCAGATTTTATTGTCTCATTTGTGGGGAGTTTTTTTAAAAAGGAAGGAAGAAAGAAGGAATAAAAAAAGACAGCAAAGGAGGATGCTGGCAAGATGGTGTCAA